>NC_058081.1:291740862-291955997 GCF_014858855.1 Bufo gargarizans | reverse complement strand
TGCTGCCATGATTGATGTCAGGGGCTTCAAATCTCTGAAATCAGGTGATAGATTACTTTGGATTCAAAAATTTAAAAAGTGGGCGGAGCCAACAACAACAAATCAGATTTTCCCTATTGACTTCAATGAGAAACCTTTAAATTGCTGTCATTCTCACAGTATTTAAGCCAGAATACCCAAACTTGGCACCGTAGGTCATTGGGTGACTGGATTCAAAAATTTACAAAAAAAGTGGGCGGAGTCTACAACGGCCAATCAAATTTCAGCCATTTGTTTAAATGGGAAAAATTCAAACTGCCGCTGCTCTTAGACTGTTAATGGCAGGGTTCTGAAACTTGGCACAGTTGGTCACTGGAGGACTGTGCCAATGTATATCTCATTTTGGGGATGCTAAAAAGTGGGCGGAGCCACAAACAACCAATCAGATTTTCCCTATTGACTTCAATAAGAAACATTTAAACAGCTGACATTCTCACAGTATTTAAGCCACAGCACCCAAACTCGGCAGGGTGGGTCAGTGTGAGACAAAGGTCAAAATTTATAAAAGTGGGCGGAGTCTACACTCCACCCAGTTACTCCGCCCACTCCAGTTGTAAGCTACTGGTGGAGGCAAGAACACATCACACAATTTCCCCAGAAATTGTACCTTTTCTAGTTCTTATTCTTATTCTTATTATAGCCAAATTTGCCACCCTAACTCCTCCCACAGTTTTTACACTACATAGACAAAAATTTACCAAAACGTGCAGATTGTTCCCGATCGGATTGCTATTACTTTGTGGAGCGATCCCACCCCCGGGGCCCTCGTGGCGGGCCCCGGAAGCCCCTTTTTTTCCCATAGACTTTGACAGGGTACATTTTCAAATCGCTCCCACTCGCCAGGCTTTGACGCTAAAGTCACCAAACTTGGGTCACTTAGTCATGGAGTCAACCCGAAAATTTTGGGCACATTTCGGGGACCCCAAAAAGTGGGCGGGGCCACACAGAACCAATCAAAATTTCCCCATTGACTATAATGAGACCTTCAAATTGCTACTCCTCCCACATTTTTAGGAGTACAAATTCCAAACTTTGCAGACTTGGTCGGCACCCACCCGAGTACCTTGCTTGTGCTTTGATAACCGATCCCACCCTCCGGGCCCCTGGGAAAGGGCCCCCAAAATCCATGTTTTTCCCATTGACTTTGACAGGGACAATTTTCAAATCTCTCCCAGTCGCACAGATTTTAAACTAAAGTCACCAAACTTGGGTCACTTAGTCATGGGGTCAACGCGCAATTTGTTAGAACATTTCGGAGACCCGAAAAAGTGGGCGGGGCCACACAGAACCAATCAAATTTTCCCCATTGACTACAATGAGACGTTCAAATTGCT
This sequence comes from Bufo gargarizans, assembly GCF_014858855.1. NCBI lineage: Eukaryota > Metazoa > Chordata > Amphibia > Anura > Bufonidae > Bufo > Bufo gargarizans. Next base: position 291,954,624 of record NC_058081.1, on the reverse strand, counting down.
ACTCCTCCCACAGATTTAGGAGTATAAATACCGAACTTTGCACCCTTGGTCGGCACATACCCGAGGATCTTGCTTGTGCTTTGTTAACCGATCCCACCCTCCGGGCCCCTGGGGCGGGCCCCCGAAAACCTCTTTTTTTCTCCCATAGAGTTTTATTGGAAAAATGCAAACGTTTGTCACTCGTACAGCTTCGGAATGAAACTCACCAAACTTGGGTCACTTAGTCATGGGGTCAACCTGAAAGTTTCTGTCACATTTTGGGGACATTAAAAAGTGGGCGGAGCTACAAACAACCAATCAGATTTTCCCTATTGTCTTCAATGAGAAAATTTTAAATTGCTGTCATTCTCACAGTATTTAAGCCAGAATACCCAAACTTGGCACCGTAGGTCATTGGGTGACTGGATTCAAAAAATTATGAAAAAGTGGGCGGAGTCTACAACGGCCAATCAAATTTCAGCCATTTGTTTAAATGGGAAAACTTCAAACTGCCGCTGCTCTTAGACTGTTAATGGCAGGGTTCTGAAACTTGGTACAGTTGGACAATTTAGGATTAGGATTAAAATTTTGAAAAGTGGGCGGGGCCAAAAACAACCAATCAGATTTCTTTCATAGATTTCAATATGGAAAAAAAATTTTTAAGAAAATTGAAAAATGCTGCCATGATTGATGTCAGGGGCTTCAAATCTCTGAAATCAGGTGATAGATTACTTTGGATTCAAAAATTAAAAAAGTGGGCGGAGCCAACAACAACAAATCAGATTTTCCCTATTGACTTCAATGAGAAACCTTTAAATTGCTGTCATTCTCACAGTATTTAAGACAGAATACCCAAACTTGGCACCATAGGTCATTGGGTGACTGGGGTCAACATTTTTTAAAAAGTGGGCGGGGTCTACAACGGCCAATCAAATTTCAGCCATTTGTTTAAATGGGAAAAATTCAAACTGCCGCTTCTCTTAGACTGTTAATGGCAGGCTCCCCAAACTTGGTACAGTTGGACAATTTAGGATTAAAATTTTGAAAAGTGGGCGGGGCCAAAAACAACCAATCAGATTTCTTTCATTGATTTCAATATGGAAAAAAAAAAAATTCTGAAAATTGAAAAATGCTGCCATGATTGATGTCAGGGGCTTCAAATCTCTGAAATCAGGTGATAGATTACTTTGGATTCAAAAATTTAAAAAGTGGGCGGAGCCAACAACAACAAATCAGATTTTCCCTATTGACTTCAATGAGAAACCTTTAAATTGCTGTCATTCTCACAGTATTTAAGCCAGAATACCCAAACTTGGCACCGTAGGTCATTGGGTGACTGGATTCAAAAATTTACAAAAAAAGTGGGCGGAGTCTACAACGGCCAATCAAATTTCAGCCATTTGTTTAAATGGGAAAAATTCAAACTGCCGCTGCTCTTAGACTGTTAATGGCAGGGTTCTGAAACTTGGCACAGTTGGTCACTGGAGGACTGTGCCAATGTATATCTCATTTTGGGGATGCTAAAAAGTGGGCGGAGCCACAAACAACCAATCAGATTTTCCCTATTGACTTCAATAAGAAACATTTAAACAGCTGACATTCTCACAGTATTTAAGCCACAGCACCCAAACTCGGCAGGGTGGGTCAGTGTGAGACAAAGGTTAAAATTTATAAAAGTGGGCGGAGTCTACACTCCACCCAGTTACTCCGCCCACTCCAGTTGTAAGCTACTGGTGGAGGCAAGAACACATCACACAATTTCCCCAGAAATTGTACCTTTTCTAGTTAGAAATGTTCTTGAATAACTGCAAAAAAAACGAAACATTCCAGCGATATATAAGAATGAAAACTTGAATTGTAGTTAATTGCTAGTTATACACTGAACAAAACAAAAAAAATATTCCACTTTTAAGATACTAAACACACACAATGAGGATCTCACTACTTAGCATAAAATTAGCATTTCTCACTTGGCAGTGATGACAGACTTTATTGCGTATGAAAACGCTATTAGAGACCTTTGCTCTGTACTGTATGTATTTACATATTTTATTCATTGCTCGTTGTACTGTTGGTACATACATGATAGTAAATCAAAATATCACAGTGAAACTAAAGCTATGATTCTTTGAAATACACAGGTCTGTACTTTCCCTCATCTTCGTGGCTCATTAGCAGGTTCAGGCATTTCCCTGTCAGCTCGGTTTAATAATTTAGAACTGTATGTGAAGGGATATGACAGCTTGGCTGCCTTTACTTTGACCTTTCTATGTTATATTGCTGCTTGGTGTAATCCTAGATTCTGACTGTTTCTCTAACTTTATACAAAAGAAGGTGATCGCTTTGTCTTTTATGTTAGTTAACATTTGAAATGTTATTTTTGAAGAACGCTTAAAGTAGATGCATAATACTTAAAAAAATGTATAACATAGTTTCTTCTAAGGGCATAGCATAGTTTGTCATTGACAAAATCCATGGTGTATTTCACAGCAGAAATTCCTCTGGTTTCTGATGCGGTTCTCCGCTTTGAATGTGGCAAACCCACTTGCAGTTTAGCTCAGGCCACAAGCAGACACCCACCACAAATTCCAGTCGCTTCCGTTTGAACAAAAAGAAACAAAAAAGGACATGCCCTTTATTGGCGCATTCAGATAAATGAAAGCAATTGGAGGTGGTTTCCACCCAGTCAGCTGGGGAGATCAATAATATTTCACATTGCCCACCGTCCTCTGTAGCGATCCTCTGAAGTCTAACTGGCTCACTCTCTTATCCGGTTCCTGCAGTTTGCAGTGCACTGGTGGATTCTGCAGAATGCACCCCTAATTTCTCTTATGTGCACCTACACCTTGCACCTAAGTACACAACCATGTCACCAGGCTGACTGACTGACTTGGTGGGAAGACACACTGAAGGAACGCCCTTGGAGACTTCCCAGAGCAATAGAAATTGGCTCTCTGGAGCATTAAATCCACTTCACATGTGGCATAAAAAATACAAAGCCCATAACAGTAGGGGGGAGATTTATCAAACTGGTATAAAGTAGAACCCCGTGATAAACCTGCTGCAGGTCTAGACAGCCTGTCTAAGCTTACTTCCTCTACAGGATTAGGAAATCTGTTGCATAAACTTGTAAGAATGGAGCATGCATAATCATACATTTTTACAGGATCAGCAAAGTTGTTAGCATAAAAACTTGCATGTGAAAAGATTATGCAAAATTAACTAGCAAAAAAGTCTATTTTTGTATTACGTCAGTTCGAATGTGAAAATTATAAAGTAGAATATTTTATTTTACTGAATATAAATAAGTCACATTTATATGAAAATGCTCACACAATTATTCTCATGCAAACTATTTTTACCTTCTTGTTCACCTCTCTGATTTCCTGCTAAAGTATAAAAATGTTATTATCTACCAAATATTTTAACCTCAAGTACTCAAGTAGTGAATCTCTTAATTTTATGTAAATTTTAAAATCCCTGGCTGCCTTAATAAAGAGAATTCATCTTTGACGTACTATTCTAGTAGACAAGGGCTCATACTGCTGTGTGTTGTGCACCATATGGCACTACATGGACTTCAATACGGACCATTATTTCATGCCAAGGATTGGGGGTGTAGTGTCTCCCACCATATTATTCCCTCGAAGTAAAGCTGTCAGGGAATAATACCTCAGTAACATGAGATTTGAGATTTCTGTTTAAATGAATTTATGAGGAATATATCTGCTTCCATGTAATCTCTAAGGAAAATGGTACTGCATGGCCCCGACTGTCATAGCAGGCTATGGCTCCTGAATCCTTGTGATATGTACTGTATCCCAAATAGGACTGTGTGAATAAAGCCTAAGGTTGAGGTCACACTGAATTTGATAACAGTCAAAAAATGATGCAGACATGTATTATAATGCCCTATAGACTTCTATAGGCTTCATTATTGTTTAATGTCATTAACTTCCAGCATGATGGGCAAAGGTTCCAGAAATGACTACAAAGTCCAATTGATTGCTAAATAACATTTATTAAGGAAATTATATATAAGTATATACAGTAAGTGGAGGTAAAGACCGACGATGTTAATTCTTTAACTAACTAATAAACTGTTAAATAGATATAATAATAAACAACAATTCACCCACAAGCCATGTATCACATGGCACCCCCAAACATCGCAGACCTTCATAGTCAGAAGTGTAAAGACCTTCAGTAAATTCTTGAAGTTCTATGTGTCTGTATGAGAAACCATTCAACTAAGGTAAAAAAAAAATATCATCTGACGATTTGACTTTTTTCCTGATTTAATCCATGAATCGTAGATCACTGGCCAGACCAGTTGAGCTTTGGAATAATTTCCGAGAAGATAATGACAGAATTAGGAAATGAATGAATATTCCTAAATGTGTATTTATATTTATTAATCAATTCCAGAAAATTAATACATCCTACAGATGTAGCAGGGTTAACACATAATCTCTTAACTCAAATTTCTTAATTCATTGTGTTATCTTGAAACAAAAGCTATTGAAAAGCAATTGAAGGTGTTTGCTTAACGCATTTAGTTCAGATAACACGTCTCAGAAAGCATGTGTGTTAACTCTACTACATCTGTAAGTCATTTTCACCAAAATGTAGAATAATGAGATCTGGTAAAGGTAAGTAGAATGCTAGGGAGTTACACAAAGACCAAACATCTCTCAATTTTAAATCGGATTGTGCAGACCAATGAATGTATATATTAAAATTTAAACCAAGGTCATGTACATATTTTCTTTGAGGAGCTCTCTTTAATGCTCGATTAACAATGTGGTTTTCTACAATCCAAATCTTGCGATTACCTGTAAGACAAATGAAACTATTACAACAATTCTGGTCTGATATAGATCTTGAATCTATCAGATTTCTATCTACCTAGATATTTTTTTAAGGATGAAGACAATCCTTGTTGCGTAGCCAAGGTGGCTGCTCCTATTCTGATTGAATGGGCAGAAATATTATAGTCTTGATAGCCTAACATATGTAGACTTTTCTTTAAAATTGCGTTAAATTGAAATCTAGTAAGAGGAGAATGGTCCCGGTATATGAATAAAGGACCATTCACCTTTGGCCTACTGTTTAACCAATTTTGCATAGCCATAATAGCCATCGGGTGTTATGAAGGAGGTGTAAAGTTATCCAATGACCTTTTTCTAATTGATTTGTTTTTTACTTTTGTATGTAAAGTTTTAAAACTATATTATCGCAAACCAAATTGGAAATATTAATTGGTGATGTACTGTGTTTATTCACAGCTGTGAATTCGCTGAATCAGAGAGCAGCGAAGAAGGCCAAAAGAAAAACTGATCGGAAAAGCAGAGTTTCTAGATCCGAAGAACATATTGAGGCTAAAATGTCATATAATTGTAATAAAATTTTCTTGGATATTGGTCTGTTTTCTTCTTTCTTCACAGGACATCTATTCAGACCTTTTAAGGCCTGATTCAAAATGAAATTATTTTTTACTGGTTTCTTGAAAAAGAATGAGATGCTGAGCAAAATTTTGTTTATAGTATGGAAAGAGTTTTTATTTACCAGTAAATTATTGAAAAATTTGATTAAAGGTAAAGAATCATTGGAGGCCATACTTCCGCAGACCAAAAAGGATTAATAAAACACACCGTAACCTATGGTTCCTGCTGCGTCTGTGTACAATGGTAATGCGGCAGAATCTATTAATTCCTGCTGCCATATTGTCTTGCCATTAAAATTAGATTAAATTCTCTTAACTTATTTGTTAATCTAATATGTGAGAAAGGTGAGGTAATGCCTTTTGTAGAATTATATAATCTTTCAGAGAAAACTCTACTAATGGGTATGACCCAAGAAATGAAGTTTAAAGAACCTAATAATTATTGTAGTTCTTTTAAAGTGCATTTTCTTCTAGCCAATAACAAATTAATAGAAATTTTGATATTGTCCATTTTTTCTTCAGGAATACTGAATTACATTTTGGCAGTATCAATAGTTATACCTAGAAAAGTTTATTTGTTAGTTGGAAATACTGTTTTCTCTTCTGCTAACAGGAAATTTAAATCGTTAGTTATTTGGAAAAAGTTTTCCAAATAACTAATTGACAGTTGTTGGAATCTCCTCTTCCCATGAATAGGAAGTCATCTAAGTAATGTAAGATATGTCTGTCTATGTGAAATTGTTCAATAACCCATTGTAGAAAAGATGAGAAGGCTTCAAAGTAAATACATGAGAGGGTAAAACCCATTGGTAGAGTCTTGTCAAATAAATATTGGCCCTCAAATTCAAATCCAAGTGAATTAAATCCTTTAAGATGAATAGGAAGAAGTCTGAATGCTGATTTAATATCTGTTTTGGCAAGGAGTGCATTCTTGCCCAATTCCCTTAATTTGACAATGGCCATATCAAACAATAAATAAGAAACAGAAGCAAGACTTTTATCTATTTCAAATTTAATGAATGGTCCTTGGGGAAGGAAAGGTTGTGAATTAAACGGAAAGAGTTTGTTTCTTTTTTAGGGACTAGTTCTAAAGGGGACAAACGAAAATGTTGAAAAGGAGGGGAAGAAAACGGGCCAGCTATGCGGCCTAATTCAATTTCTTTAGAAAAAAAAATAACTATGGAAGGATATAATTTAACAGATTTGAGGTTCTCCACCCAGGAACAGCCAGTCCCTTAATGGTTAGGGATATAGAAGCCAGAAGAAAAACCAGATAATAATAACCTAGCTTTGTTAGTTTCACTGGAGTTGTTGCTTTTTCATTGAGCATCTTTCGAAGTTGAGGCCCCAGCTGAACCAAGCTTCTTGAAACACTTGAAAACTGAGTGGCCTCCGCCACAAAAGGAACATTTGTGACTACATTTGCAATTTGCAGGCGATCTGCATATGTTTTCATTAAATGCAAAATATAGGCCTCTCTTGTTGTTACTTTGTTGGTGAAAATTAGTATTCTTTTGTGGTAACATTAGATTTAGCCATAGGCTAACGTCCTTGGATCCCCATTACATATTAGGGTAAACTGACAGTTTCTGCCTGAAAGATTCATCATATGAATTCCAAGCCATTCCACCGAAACTTTGATAGGCTTCCAAAATTGAATCCATGTGATAAAATAATCCACAGCAGAACTCTGGTTTACGTTCACACATCACTGCCACATAAATAGTGAAAGCCTGTAACCAATTAAAAATAGATTTGTTTTTTTGTGTTTTTTGTTTCCGAATCCTTATTGTCCTTTAATTCGGTTTTATTACTGGAAGATGGGAGTAGAGAATATAAATAAATAAATTCCCTTTTCCATATTTTTTCTTATACTGTGAATAACAGGTGATATCCGAGAGGTGAAATATGACAAATCAAAACCTCTTTAAGGCAGGATTGATGTATACCTTCTAAATTATTCGTTTGAGGGTTAAAAACAGAGACAAGATCTTTATTTATGCCCATAAATCTGTCATTGCCTGATTGAGGATTGAGAGATGTCTTATCCACCCAGACCTAAGTTAAGGAGTGAGAATCCTCCTTATTTATGTTTGATAACAACTTTAAAAACTTATTAAGTAAATATTATTTATCATCGTTCTGCGGTATTTGGTTAATAAAATTGGGCAGCATCTGTGTGCCACCCTGACTGTTATGACCGTTAATCTCACCCTTGTTATTTTGTCCAACTGTAGAAGGCTCGAGGGAATGATGCAGAAGCTCTGTATCACCTGCTTCCAGGATGGAAAGGGTAATAGGTGAGTGTCTACTTTTCTTTTCTTGTTTTTTCTTTTTTTTCCGGAGGAAGTGGAGGAGAGAAGGTCTTTGGTTCCCGGCGACTCTGTTTTGAAGGTAAGTTTTCCTTTGGGCTGTTACTGCCCATGCGCGCGCCAGTGATGTCTGAGATATCGATCCTCTCTGTACTCGTGCTTGGGGCTGGTGCATCTTTAAATTTAAAGGGGTATTCCCATTTCAAACAATGGGGGCATATCGCTAGCCTTGAAAACTGAGCAGGTAAAGTGAAGGAGGGTGCATGCATGGCCACCCTCCATTAATTTCTACGGGGCTGATGAAAATAGCCGTATACTGACTCAGCTATTTCCGTCGGCCCCTTAGTAATGAATGGTAGTGCACTTTGCTTGCGCAACCACCCCTGGCTTGGCTATTTCCGTCAGCCCCATATAAATGAGTGGTAGGCACTGTGCTTGCGCGGCCACCACTGGCTCGGCTATTTCTGTCAGCCCCATAGAAATGAATGGTAGGCACTGTGCTTGTGCAGCCACCCCTGGCTCAGCTATTCTTGGCAACCCCATGGAAATTAATGGAGGGGGCCGCACATGCACGGTGCACCCTCCTTCACTTTGCTGGCTCAGTTTATAAGATAGGTGTTGGTCCCAGAGGTGGGACCCATACCCATCAGACAATAGGGATATATACTAGCGACATGCTCCCATTGTCTGACACGCGAATACCCCTTTAAAAAAGTTCTGTACCTTTTTCGTACTGATGATCTATCATTTGGATAGGTTATCAGCATCTGATCGGTGGGGGTCCATCACCCTGGACCCCCCGCTGATCAGCTGTTTGAGAAGGCCGTGGCCCTTTAATGTTTTATTTTGAAGACTTCTGTAAATGTTTGAAAAGTCACAAATGTTCACACAAAGGACGCTTTTTGTGTTCTCTGCTACTCTTATCACTTTTTAAATGTGGACGGAGCTTAGCAAAAAGAGTTGAGGCCACTAAAGCCCAAATAACCCAAATCTACTCAATCTTGTAGTGTGACTAGATTTCAATTTCTGGCACTCAGACGGCTGAAGAAGATGTGACAAATTTATTGATAAATGCGGCTCTTAATAAATTGGTCAGATTTTCTCCCAGCTCAGTTTTTTACTCATACTGGCATCAGTCTGTAGTAAATGACCCCCACATATTCCATTTGTCAGTTTTGTCAAGCCTAGCCCTTCATTGCTAAAACTGGAATCTCTGAGGTTCCGATTAATGTCTATCAATACTACTCATTTCAGCATGTATATTTCTAACCTCCACACATCCCATTCATGTTCAACTTTTCCAGACCATAGTTGTTTGACATTTGTTAGTCTGAACCTTTCAATGTTTCAATGTTCAATTGGGCTTTCAATCTTTTATTTCTAGACAAGAGGCTTTACAGTAATTTAGTTAGTTTCAAACATAATCTGTTTTCAGATTAACACAAGAACTATAATCATGTATCATTTCAAGGGAACTTTCCCAGAGGGTATAATTTCTGTGGAAAAAAAAATCAGCTGTAGATTTCACAGCAAATCCATTATTGTGCATATAAACCCTTTGCATTGCTGAATCCACAATGAAAATCAGTAGTATGCATTGACATACAGATTTTCCTACTACATGTGGGTGAAAATTCATAAAATCTTATTCAGTTTACTGCTACTGTAAAAGGTGTGGATTCTCCATTCCCACAATTCTTCTAAAATCTGAAGCTTATCTGCCCTGTGGGAACATACTGTAAAGAGAAAAAAGCAACTTTCACAAAATTCAATTCGGCCGTCAAATTCGAGTTGTATATAACACTCAGAGGTATCATACGACTGTATCCAACCCCTTTCAAGCTCATTAACACACAAGGCATGAATCACACAGTCAGTGTTTGGTCAGTGATTTCCATCAATTATTCTGTGCCAAAACCAGGAGTGGAGGCTATAAGAGCTATGGCATATTGGAAAGATCTGTACCTTTTCTGTGTTTTTGATCCGCACCTGATTTTGGCTCATAATCACCGATGGAAATCACTGATGAAACACTGACTGTGTGAATATGGCTTGAGACAATATTAGTAATGTCAAAATGACAATGACATATATGGCTATGGGCAAATGCATGGTAACAGGTGGTAACAAACAGCCTGTAAAATAACACATTGCACCATCAGATTCGTTATGCTTTTTAAAATAAAAAAATTGTCTAAAAATGATCCCATTTTTGGGTGCACATCTGCTGCTTATACACATAGGGCAGTCTCGCTTTTTGAGGAGTAGCAACAGGTTTGGTATTATTTTAAAGAAAATATACTGTATAGTGACAGTGTGCCTGATCATCATGGAAAGTCAAGACGCAATCAAAAAATTATTCCTTTTTGGGAGCAGTTTCAGGTTTGTTACACTGTGCAGGGTGGGGTTCTTAGCATGAAGACAACATGTTCGCGCAGCCCGGCTTGTCTTCTTTCTTCTTCTTTGAGTACCTGGGAGGAAAAGGACCTTTGGTGATGTCACTGCGCTCATCACACGGTCCATCAACATATTGATGGACCATGTGATGGAACATGCACGATGGAACGTGTGACGGACCATGCGATGAGCGCAGTGACGTCACCAAAGGTCCTTTTCCTCCCAGGTCCTCAAAGAAGAAAGAAGACAAGCCGGGCTGCGCGAACAAGTGGACGAGGTGAGTTTAATTTTTTATTTTATTTTTTAACCCCTCCATCCCTAATTTACTTAGCATTCTGTATTAAGAATGCTATTATTTTCCCTTAAAACCACGTGACAACCGTGTGAAAGAGGCCTAAGGCTTCCTTCACACATTTTTTTGTGCCAATGAATGACACAGTTTTGTCACAATTTTTAAAAGTTTTTTCTTTTTTATTAAGTCAATGTTCTTTTTAAAGTTCACAGTGCATTGTGCGATACACTACCTACAAAGCATTTTAGTATTTTCTAAAATAAAAGATAAAATTCATGTTTCAAGTGCCAGAAGAAAAAAAAATTACAAATGCCAGAAAAAAGCTAAAAAATGCCTGCCATATATATGTGCCTACCAAATTATATATATATATATTATATACGGTATATATATATATACGGTATATATATATTGTATACGGTATATATATATATATATACATATATATATATATATATATATATATATATATGTGTGTGTGTGAAGAAATACTTTGAACAAAAACATAAAAACATTGTGGCCAGATGTTAGCTGTAAGTCAATAGGAAATTATGAAGTATACTATCTAAACAGCGAAGGAAACGTGCAATTTGGCACCAGTGTAGAACACCATGCACTTTTCTAGTAGGTCAGAGAATAAAAAAAATTGTAAGAGTGCTCCTCTAACTGTGGTTATTGAACTGTACCTGAAGATAGAAAGGTGCCAGGTGCAGTCACACTCAATGTGTTCAGTGGATCCTTACCTTGGAGACACTGGGATCATAGGGCTTCTTAGTAAGTGAACGCTTTACTGCTTGCTAAAGAGAGTCGGATGGATGGAGCAGCCCTGGCCGGTGACACTATCCACAATCAGAAGCAAAAAAACTGCTGCTTAACAGGTGACCTCACTGCTTTTAGGAGTGTGTAGGAGTACATAGATCGTAATGCAACACGTTTCAAAATTATGGTTATAGATTATGCATATTTCCATCAAGATGCCCTCTACATCTAGTTGCACAATTTGATGATGAAGTTAAAACCAGACAGATGGTCTCTAAATAAAAAGAATCACAATTTATAAATACTCATTCATTGGCCTATTTTATTCCTAAAATTCACAAATCTAAACTAAATCCCCAGGTAGACCTATCGTATCAGGAATTAGATACCTGACCTCAAACCTGCAAAGCCATCAAACGCTTTTTATTAAAACAAATATAATGAAATCAGAACAAATAAACTTCATAGGTAAGTTCGTATTTTTTATACTTACCCACAATTATAAATATCAAGATGACCTTTTTATTCAAAAGTGGGGTCCTGCGATGGGGACCAAGTTCACGACGAATTTTGGTCCATTAGAAACTGGTCCATTAGAAAAGGTTTATTGATGATGTGATTTTTATTTAGGCGGGGATGAGGAGTCCCTTTTAAGTGATTTTTGTTTTTTACAATTTACACCCACTTTTAGTAGGGAATAGATACATTTTTTACATCTAAATATCCCCATTAATCAGGACAAAATCATAACAAGTAGTACCTATACTAAACTACAGTACGTATTCTAATAGTTGTCTTCCTGTTCTCTAGCTGCCATTTTCCATCATGGTTGGATAATATCCCCAAGAGCCAGTTTTTGAGAATCAGATGGATCTGTACAGAAATAGAGGAATATGTGAGGGAAGCTAAGATTATGTCAAAGAAATTAATAAGTAAGGGATATGACATGAAGAATCTGGATACAGTCAGTCAGGAGGTGGCCAGCATTTCTAGGGAGAAACTGTTTAGTCAGTCTTAATAGCTGAACGGAAATGATGTCCTACTGAACAGTTTCATTTATGCCCATTGTGGGTCTTTCAGCCATGCTGTACACAAGCACCGCAGTGTGCCATGTGTTCGTACCCTTAGGCTGCTATCTGAGTTTAGAACAGACAGAACCCAAACTGAACACTGACCCATTAAAGTCGGTTTATGCACATCACATTTCTTTCACAAATGCTCTGTGATCATTGCCCTGGAAAAAAAATAATGAAATTGTTAAAATAAAAATATAAACAATATGGAAAAAACATTTGTTTTTACTGGTGGTTGCTCAGAGATGCTGTGTGAAAAACACATGAAACATTGTTGACATATACACAGGGAAAAAAACACAAGGAGGTCTTTTATCAAGGTTCTTGTGACTTTTTTAATTGTAAAAAAAGGCTCATCATATCCCTTTTTTGACCTCCTGTGAAACAATATTTATGCTGTGTTGGACAGTTGGGCAGGACGAGGGAGTTTAGGGGAGGGGGAAATTTACTACATTTACTTTACTCCTGGAAACAGGCATGAATGTTGGCAAAAAAAAACTACTCCAGCCAGACACTACCGTAGATGTACCTATTGTATGACGAGACACACACCTCACATCATAAATTATCCAAATCTTACAGGAGCGTAGGGGGGAATCTAAGACTGGCAAAAAAGCTGGTCTTAGTAAATTACTCCAAAGATATTTATAGATTGGAAAAAAACCATAAGGCAAACTTAAAGGGGTATTTCCTGATTGTAATATTAAAGGCCTATATCCAGGATAGTCCATAAATATCTGATCAGTAGAGGTCCGATATCCTGCACCTCTTATAATTAGCTGTTCAGAGTAACTCCAGTGCCAGACCACACAGCTCCTTACATTGTGTAGTGGGTGGAGCAGGTATTGCATTGAGGTGAATGACTTTGGGTAAAAAACTGCATCAAAAATTGCTGCAAAAAGCTTTTTTACATGCACATATTCAGGACGAGAAATAAGGTCCATGTGTCCAAGGTATTTTCCATCCTGAATGCTGCTCCTATAACCGGACTGCATGGGATTATAATGATTTATAATGCTGTGTGTCATAGAAGCAGCCTATGCGCCCCTATGCACATAAATTTGATCTGTTGTAAAAATGAATGCATAAATGTTGGACCAACGGCGTTTTTCAGGTGTTTTGCCTTCTCCTTCTGTATGTAGAGAAAAAAGTATAGAAAGAAAACAATGCTATTCAAAAGTGTCTAAGACCACTAAAAAGAAGTCATGTGAAATTTCTACTCTAGTGACTTTTTCTATGGCTATACCTTTTTTGTACATTGCTTTGGCAATTTTGATATGCCTTTTATTTCCAATACTTTGCCTATCTATATATTTTGTATCCATTGAGCCAATGCATGTATTTCAGCTAGCGCATATCCAAGTAATGAAGACAGACATATGGTAGAACTTTGATAAGCCTTTCACTCTCGAACACAGATTCATTACACACATACCTCTTTTTGGACTTGTCACCATACACCACCTACTGAAAAACTCCCACTGCCGCAGAGATTTCACTATTCTGTGAAGGAAGGTTGCTTTGGTAGAAATAGACCTGATGGAGCATGCAGTGTTTATTATGTGTTAATTGGCCTCTAGCTCATATGACAGGAATATCACACAAATGGGAAGCCATCCATCCATCTGTAATCTGAAATTACAAACAGTATGACTCAGATTGTTTTGCTCTTAAAACTCCTGTATTATCTTTTTTTTTTCTAACTTTCATTCAATCTGTCAATTGTAAAATGTCAACATTTCCCACAAAGACAGACTCAATTTGCATGTTTAATTCATAAAATACATGTGAAATTATTCTAAATAAATTGTTTATAGTTTGAACACGATAAAGCTATTTGTATGCAAGGCAGTACAGGTTTTTACTTTTCCGTTATCACTGACAAAATAGAATATGATAACAGCTAGTCCTCAGTAGAGTTGAGCGAACACCTGGATGTTCGGGTTCGAGAAGTTCGGCCGAACATCCCGGAAATGTTCGGGTTCGGGATCCGAACCCGATCCGAACTTCGTCCCGAACCCGAACCCCATTGAAGTCAATGGGGACCCGAACTTTTCGGCACTAAAAAGGCTGTAAAACAGCCCAGGAAAGAGCTAGAGGGCTGCAAAAGGCAGCAACATGTAGGTAAATCCCCTGCAAACAAATGTGGATAGGGAAATTAATTAAAATAAAAATTAAATAAATAAAAATTAACCAAAATCAATTGGAGAGAGGTTCCATAGCAGAGAATCTGGCTTCCCGTCACCCACCACTGGAACAGTCCATTCTCAGATATTTAGGCCCCGGCACCCAGGCAGAGGAGAGAGGTCCCGTAACAGAGAATCTGTCTTCATGTCAGCAGAGAATTAGTCTGCATGTCATAGCAGAGAATGAGGCTTCACGTCAGCCACCACTGCAACAGTCCATTGGCATATATTTAGGCCCAGCACCCAGGCAGAGGAGGGAGGTCCCGTAACAGAGAATCTGTCTTCATGTCAGCAGAGAATTAGTCTGCATGTCATAGCAGAGAATGAGGCTTCACGTCAGCCACCACTGCAACAGTCCATTGGCATATATTTAGGCCCAGCACACACACAGGCAGAGGAGAGAGGTCCCGTAACAGAGAATCTGGCTTCATGTCAGCAGAGAATCAGTCTGCATGTCATAGCAGAGAATGAGGCTTCACGTCAGCCACCACTGCAACAGTCCATTGGCATATATTTAGGCCCAGCACACACACAGGCAGAGGAGAGAGGTCCCGTAACAGAGAATCTGGCTTCATGTCAGCAGAGAATCAGTCTGCATGTCATAGCAGAGAATGAGGCTTCACGTCAGCCACCACTGCAACAGTCCATTGGCATATATTTAGGCCCAGCACCCAGGCAGAGGAGGGAGGTCCCGTAACAGAGAATCTGTCTTCATGTCAGCAGAGAATTAGTCTGCATGTCATAGCAGAGAATGAGGCTTCACGTCACCCACCACTGCAACAGTCCATTGGCATATATTTAGGCCTAGCACACAGGCAGAGCAGAGAGGTCCCGTAACAGACAATCTGGCTTCATGTCAGCAGAGAATCAGTCTGCATGTCATAGCAGAGAATGAGGCTTCACGTCACCCACCACTGCAACAGTCCATTGGCATATATTTAGGCCTAGCACACAGGCAGAGCAGAGAGGTCCCGTAACAGACGATCTGGCTTCATGTCAGCAGAGAATCAGTCTGCATGTCATAGCAGAGAATCAGGCTTCACGTCAGCCACCACTGCAACAGTCCATGGTCATAAATTTAGGCCCAGCACCCAGGCAGAGGAGAGAGGTCCCGTAACAGACAATCTGGCTTCATGTCAGCAGAGAATTAGTCTGCATGTCATAGCAGAGAATCAGGCTTCATGTCAGCCACCACTGCAACAGTCCATTGGCATATATTTAGGCCTAGCACACAGGCAGAGGAGAGGTTCATTCAACTTTGGGTAGCATCGCAATATAATGGTAAAATGAAAATAAAAATAGGATTGAATGAGGAAGTGCCCTGGAGTCCAATAATATATGGTTATGGGGAGGTAGTTAATGTCTAATCTGGACAAGGGACGGACAGGTCCTGTGGGATCCATGCCTGGTTCATTTTTATGAACGTCAGCTTGTCCACATTGGCTGTAGACAGGCGGCTGCGTTTGTCTGTAATGACGCCCCCTGCCGTGCTGAATACACGTTCAGACAAAACGCTGGCTGCCGGGCAGGCCAGCACCTCCAAGGCATAAAAGGCTAGCTCTGGCCACGTGGACAATTTAGAGACCCAGAAGTTGAATGGGGCCGAACCATCAGTCAGTACGTGGAGGGGTGTGCACACGTACTGTTCCACCATGTTAGTGAAATGTTGCCTCCTGCTAACACGTTGCGTATCAGGTGGTGGTGCAGTTAGCTGTGGCGTGTTGACAAAAGTTTTCCACATCTCTGCCATGCTAACCCTGCCCTCAGAGGAGCTGGCCGTGACACAGCTGCCTTGGCGACCTCTTGCTCCTCCTCTGCCTTGGCCTTGGGCTTCCACTTGTTCCCCTGTGACATTTGGGAATGCTCTCAGTAGCGCGTCTACCAACGTGCGCTTGTACTCGCGCATCTTCCTATCACGCTCCAGTGCAGGAAGTAAGGTGGGCACATTGTCTTTGTAGCGTGGATCCAGCAGGGTGGCAACCCAGTAGTCCGCACAGGTTAAAATGTGGGCAACTCTGCTGTCGTTGCGCAGGCACTGCAGCATGTAGTCGCTCATGTGTGCCAGGCTGCCCAGGGGTAAGGACAAGCTGTCCTCTGTGGGAGGCGTATCGTCATCGTCCTGCCTTTCCCCCCAGCCACGCACCAGTGATGGACCCGAGCTGCGTTGGGTGCCACCCCGCTGTGACCATGCTTCATCCTCATCCTCCTCCACCTCCTCCTCATCCTCGTCCTCCTCGTCCTCCAGTAGTGGGCCCTGGCTGGCCACATTTGTACCTGGCCTCTGCTGTTGCAAAAAACCTCCCTCTGAGTCACTTCGAAGAGACTGGCCTGAAAGTGCTAAAAATGACCCCTCTTCCTCATCCTCCTCCTCCTCCTCCTGGGCCACCTCCTGTTCCATCATCGCCCTAAGTGTTTTCTCAAGGAGACATAGAAGTGGTATTGTAACGCTGATAACGGTGTCATCGCCACTGGCCATGTTGGTGGAGTACTCGAAACAGCGCAACAGGGCACACAGGTCTCGCATGGAGGCCCAGTCATTGGTGGTGAAGTGGTGCTGTTCTGTAGTGCGACTGACCCGTGCGTGCTGCAGCTGAAACTCCACTATGGCCTGCTGCTGCTCGCACAGTCTGTCCAGCATGTGCAAGGTGGAGTTCCACCTGGTGGGCACGTCGCATATGAGGCGGTGAGCGGGAAGGCCGAAGTTACGCTGTAGCGCAGACAGGCGAGCAGCGGCAGGATGTGAACGCCGGAAGCGCGAACAGACGGCCCGCACTTTATGCAGCAGCTCTGACATGTCGGGGTAGTTGTGAATGAACTTCTGCACCACCAAATTCAGCACATGCGCCAAGCAAGGGATGTGCGTCAAATTGGCTAGTCCCAGAGCTGCAACGAGATTTCGCCCATTATCACACACCACCAGGCCGGGCTTGAGGCTCACCGGCAGCAACCACTCGTCGGTCTGTTGTTCAATACCCCGCCACAACTCCTGTGCGGTGTGGGGCCTGTCCCCCAAACATATGAGTTTCAGAATGGCCTGCTGACGTTTACCCCGGGCTGTGCTGAAGTTGGTGGTGAAGGTGTGTGGCTGACTGGATGAGCAGGTGGAAGAAGAGGAGGAGGAAGCCGAGAAGGAGGAGGTGGCAACAGGAGGCAAAGAATGTTGCCCTGCGATCCTTGGCGGCGGCAGGACGTGCGCCAAACAGCTCTCCGCCTGGGGCCCAGCTGCCACTACATTTACCCAGTGTGCAGTTAGGGAGATATAGCGTCCCTGGCCGTGCTTACTGGTCCACGTATCTGTGGTTAGGTGGACCTTGCTACAGATGGCGTTGCGCAGTGCACACTTGATTTTATCGGATACTTGGTTGTGCAGGGAAGGCACGGCTCTCTTGGAGAAGTAGTGCCGGCTGGGAACAACATACTGTGGGACAGCAAGCGACATGAGCTGTTTGAAGCTGTCTGTGTCCACCAGCCTAAATGACAGCATTTCATAGGCCAGTAGTTTAGAAATGCTGGCATTCAGGGCCAGGGATCGAGGGTGGCTAGGTGGGAATTTACGCTTTCTATCAAATGTTTGTGAGATGGAGAGCTGAACGCTGGCGTGTGACATGGTTGAGACGCTTGGTGACGGAGGTGGTGGTGGTGGTGTTGGTGGTACATCCCCTGTTTGCTGGGCGGCAGGTGCCAACGTTCCTCCAGAGGCGGAGGAAGAGGCCGAGGCGGCAGCAGCAGAATAGGCCGAGGCGGCAGCAGCAGAAGAGGTAGCAGGGGGAGCCTGAGTGACTTCCTTGGTTTTAAGGTGTTTACTCCACTGCAGTTCATGCTTTGCATGCAGGTGCCTGGTCATGCAGGTTGTGCTCAGGTTCAGAACGTTAATGCCTCGCTTCAGGCTCTGATGGCACAGCGTGCAAACCACTCGGGTCTTGTCGTCAGCACATTGTTTGAAGAAGTGCCATGCCAGGGAACTCCTTGAAGCTGCCTTTGGGGTGCTCGGTCCCAGATGGCGGCGGTCAGTAGCAGGCGGAGTCTCTTGGCGGCGGGTGTTCTGCTTTTGCCCACTGCTCCCTCTTTTGCTACGCTGTTGGCTCGGTCTCACCACTGCCTCTTCCTCCGAACTGTGAAAGTCAGTGGCACGACCTTCATTCCATGTGGGGTCTAGGACCTCATCGTCCCCTGCATCGTCTTCCACCCAGTCTTGATCCCTGACCTCCTGTTCAGT
The DNA here is from genome assembly GCF_014858855.1 of Bufo gargarizans. Taxonomy (NCBI): domain Eukaryota; kingdom Metazoa; phylum Chordata; class Amphibia; order Anura; family Bufonidae; genus Bufo; species Bufo gargarizans. The sequence continues at coordinate 291,935,964 of NC_058081.1, read as the reverse complement.
CTGCACACTGCAGAAAGACGCAGCAGTTGGCACCTGTGTTTCGTCATCATCAGAGACATGCTGAGGTGGTATTCCCATGTCCTCATCATCAGGAAACATAAGTGGTTGTGCGTCAGTGCATTCTATGTCTTTCACCGCTGGGGAAGGGCTAGGTGGATGCCCTTGGGAAACCCTGCCAGCGGAGTCTTCAAACAGCATAAGAGACTGCTGCATAACTTGAGGCTGAGACAGTTTCCCTGGTATGCATGGGGGTGATGTGACAGACTGATGGGGTTGGTTTTCAGGCGCCATCTGTGCGCTTTCTGCAGAAGACTGGGTGGGAGATAATGTGAACGTGCTGGATCCACTGTCGGCCACCCAATTGACTAATGCCTGTACCTGCTCAGGCCTTACCATCCTTAGAACGGCATTGGGCCCCACCATATATCGCTGTAAATTCTGGCGGCTACTGGGACCTGAGGTAGTTGGTACACTAGGACGTGTGGATGTGGCAGAACGGCCACGTCCTCTCCCAGCACCAGAGGGTCCACTAACACCACCACGACCATGTCCACGTCCGCGTCCCTTACTAGATGTTTTTCTCATTGTTATGGTTCACCACAACAACAAATATATTATTTGGCCCAATGTATTGTATTCAAAATCAGCGGGATATAAATTTGAGGCCTAGTATTTAGGCGCTGGGTGACCGGTATGGATTTAGTGACAGAATTAGACTTGGAAATGCACAGAAGCGTGTGTGTGAAGTTATTCTGAATGACCCTATGTGCACCTTCAATATTATATACCCTTTTAGGGATAGATTTCAAATAGCTCTGATATAGCAGAAACCACTAAATTATGAAATTGCTAAATTGGGAATTGTACTTCAACCCAGAACAAAAAATGTGCTTTGACGGACACTAAATATCTTGCCCAGCAACAACAGTACAGCGGTGGGTAACGAGAGATTTAGAGGGATTTAAATTTGAGGCCTAGTATTTAGGCGCTGGGTCACCGGTATGGATTTAGTGACAGAATTAGACTTGGAAATGCACAGAAGCGTGTGTGTGAAGTTATTCTGAATGACCCTATGTGCACCTTCAATATTATATACCCTTTTAGGGATAGATTTCAAATAGCTCTGATATAGCAGAAACCACTAAATTATGAAATTGCTAAATTGGGAATTGTACTTCAACCCAGAACAAAAAATGTGCTTTGACGGACACTAAATATCTTGCCCAGCAACAACAGTACACCGGTGGGTAACGAGAGATTTAGAGGGAATTAAATTTGAGGCCTAGTATTTAGGCGCTGGGTCACCGGTATGGATTTAGTGACAGAATTAGACTTGGAAATACACAGTAGCGGGTGTGTGTGAAGTTATTCTGAATGACCCTATGTGCACCTTCAATATTATATACCCTTTTAGGGATAGATTTCAAATAGCTCTGATATAGCAGAAACCACTAAATTATGAAATTGCTAAATTGGGAATTGTACTTCAACCCAGAACAAAAAATGTGCTTTGACGGACACTAAATATCTTGCCCAGCAACAACAGTACAGCGGTGGGTAACGAGAGATTTAGAGGGAATTAAATTTGAGGCCTAGTATTTAGGCGCTGGGTCACCGGTATGGATTTAGTGACAGAATTAGACTTGGAAATGCACAGAAGCGTGTGTGTGAAGTTATTCTGAATGACCCTATGTGCACCTTCAATATTATATACCCTTTTAGGGATAGATTTCAAATAGCTCTGATATAGCAGAAACCACTAAATTATGAAATTGCTAAATTGGGAATTGTACTTCAACCCAGAACAAAAAATGTGCTTTGACGGACACTAAATATCTTGCCCAGCAACAACAGTACAGCGGTGGGTAACGAGAGATTTAGAGGGATTTAAATTTGAGGCCTAGTATTTAGGCGCTGGGTCACCGGTATGGATTTAGTGACAGAATTAGACTTGGAAATGCACAGAAGCGTGTGTGTGAAGTTATTCTGAATGACCCTATGTGCACCTTCAATATTATATACCCTTTTAGGGATAGATTTCAAATAGCTCTGATATAGCAGAAACCACTAAATTATGAAATTGCTAAATTGGGAATTGTACTTCAACCCAGAACAAAAAATGTGCTTTGACGGACACTAAATATCTTGCCCAGCAACAACAGTACAGTGGTGGGTAACGAGAGATTTAGAGGGATTTAAATTTGAGGCCTAGTATTTAGGCGCTGGGTCACCGGTATGGATTTAGTGACAGAATTAGACTTGGAAATGCACAGAAGCGTGTGTGTGAAGTTATTCTGAATGACCCTATGTGCACCTTCAATATTATATACCCTTTTAGGGATAGATTTCAAATAGCTCTGATATAGCAGAAACCACTAAATTATGAAATTGCTAAATTGGGAATTGTACTTCAACCCAGAACAAAAAATGTGCTTTGACGGACACTAAATATCTTGCCCAGCAACAACAGTACAGCGGTGGGTAACGAGAGATTTAGAGGGATTTAAATTTGAGGCCTAGTATTTAGGCGCTGGGTCACCGGTATGGATTTAGTGACAGAATTAGACTTGGAAATGCACAGAAGCGTGTGTGTGAAGTTATTCTGAATGACCCTATGTGCACCTTCAATATTATATACCCTTTTAGGGATAGATTTCAAATAGCTCTGATATAGCAGAAACCACTAAATTATGAAATTGCTAAATTGGGAATTGTACTTCAACCCAGAACAAAAAATGTGCTTTGACGGACACTAAATATCTTGCCCAGCAACAACAGTACAGTGGTGGGTAACGAGAGATTTAGAGGGATTTAAATTTGAGGCCTAGTATTTAGGCGCTGGGTCACCGGTATGGATTTAGTGACAGAATTAGACTTGGAAATGCACAGAAGCGTGTGTGTGAAGTTATTCTGAATGACCCTATGTGCACCTTCAATATTATATACCCTTTTAGGGATAGATTTCAAATAGCTCTGATATAGCAGAAACCACTAAATTATGAAATTGCTAAATTGGGAATTGTACTTCAACCCAGAACAAAAAATGTGCTTTGACGGACACTAAATATCTTGCCCAGCAACAACAGTACACCGGTGGGTAACGAGAGATTTAGAGGGAATTAAATTTGAGGCCTAGTATTTAGGCGCTGGGTCACCGGTATGGATTTAGTGACAGAATTAGACTTGGAAATACACAGTAGCGGGTGTGTGTGAAGTTATTCTGAATGACCCTATGTGCACCTTCAATATTATATACCCTTTTAGGGATAGATTTCAAATAGCTCTGATATAGCAGAAACCACTAAATTATGAAATTGCTAAATTGGGAATTGTACTTCAACCCAGAACAAAAAATGTGCTTTGACGGACACTAAATATCTTGCCCAGCAACAACAGTACAGCGGTGGGTAACGAGAGATTTAGAGGGAATTAAATTTGAGGCCTAGTATTTAGGCGCTGGGTCACCGGTATGGATTTAGTGACAGAATTAGACTTGGAAATGCACAGAAGCGTGTGTGTGAAGTTATTCTGAATGACCCTATGTGCACCTTCAATATTATATACCCTTTTAGGGATAGATTTCAAATAGCTCTGATATAGCAGAAACCACTAAATTATGAAATTGCTAAATTGGGAATTGTACTTCAACCCAGAACAAAAAATGTGCTTTGACGGACACTAAATATCTTGCCCAGCAACAACAGTACAGCGGTGGGTAACGAGAGATTTAGAGGGATTTAAATTTGAGGCCTAGTATTTAGGCGCTGGGTCACCGGTATGGATTTAGTGACAGAATTAGACTTGGAAATGCACAGAAGCGTGTGTGTGAAGTTATTCTGAATGACCCTATGTGCACCTTCAATATTATATACCCTTTTAGGGATAGATTTCAAATAGCTCTGATATAGCAGAAACCACTAAATTATGAAATTGCTAAATTGGGAATTGTACTTCAACCCAGAACAAAAAATGTGCTTTGACGGACACTAAATATCTTGCCCAGCAACAACAGTACAGTGGTGGGTAACGAGAGATTTAGAGGGATTTAAATTTGAGGCCTAGTATTTAGGCGCTGGGTCACCGGTATGGATTTAGTGACAGAATTAGACTTGGAAATGCACAGAAGCGTGTGTGTGAAGTTATTCTGAATGACCCTATGTGCACCTTCAATATTATATACCCTTTTAGGGATAGATTTCAAATAGCTCTGATATAGCAGAAACCACTAAATTATGAAATTGCTAAATTGGGAATTGTACTTCAACCCAGAACAAAAAATGTGCTTTGACGGACACTAAATATCTTGCCCAGCAACAACAGTACACCGGTGGGTAACGAGAGATTTAGAGGGAATTAAATTTGAGGCCTAGTATTTAGGCGCTGGGTCACCGGTATGGATTTAGTGACAGAATTAGACTTGGAAATACACAGTAGCGGGTGTGTGTGAAGTTATTCTGAATGACCCTATGTGCACCTTCAATATTATATACCCTTTTAGGGATAGATTTCAAATAGCTCTGATATAGCAGAAACCACTAAATTATGAAATTGCTAAATTGGGAATTGTACTTCAACCCAGAACAAAAAATGTGCTTTGACGGACACTAAATATCTTGCCCAGCAACAACAGTACAGCGGTGGGTAACGAGAGATTTAGAGGGAATTAAATTTGAGGCCTAGTATTTAGGCGCTGGGTCACCGGTATGGATTTAGTGACAGAATTAGACTTGGAAATACACAGTAGCGGGTGTGTGTGAAGTTATTCTGAATGACCCTATGTGCACCTTCAATATTATATACCCTTTTTGGGATAGATTTCAAATAGCTCTGATATAGCAGGAACCACTAAATTATGAAATTGCTAAATTGGGAATTGTACTTCAACCCAGAACAAAAAATGTGCTTTGACGGGCACTAAATAACTTTCCCAGCTACAACAGGACAACGGTAACGAGAGATTTAGAGGGATTTAAATTTGAGGCCTAGTATTTAGGCGCTGGGTGACAGGTATGGGTTTAGTGACAGAATTAGACTTGGAAATACACAGTAGCGGGTGTGTGTGAAGTTATTCTGAATGACCCTATGTGCACCTTCAATATTATATACCCTTTTTGGGATAGATTTCAAATAGCTCTGATATAGCAGAAACCACTAAATTATGAAATTGCTAAATTGGGAATTGTACTTCAACCCAGAACAAAAAATGTGCTTTGACGGACACTAAATATCTTGCCCAGCAACAACAGTACAGCGGTGGGTAACGAGAGATTTAGAGGGAATTAAATTTGAGGCCTAGTATTTAGGCGCTGGGTCACCGGTATGGATTTAGTGACAGAATTAGACTTGGAAATACACAGTAGCGGGTGTGTGTGAAGTTACTCTGAATGACCCTATGTGCACCTTCAATATTATATACCCTTTTTGGGATAGATTTCAAAGAGCTCTGATATAGCAGGAACCACTAAATTATGAAATTGCTAAATTGAGAATTGTATTTCAACCCAGAACAAGAAATGTGCTTGAACGGACACTAAATAACTCGCCCAGCTACAGCACTAGGGACAGATTTAGCTGGATATAAATTTGAGGCCTAGTATTTAGGCGCTGGGTGACCGGTATGGATTTAGTGACAGAATTAGACTGGGATATGGCCAAAAAATGAACAGACTATTGCTGGTTAAATGCACTTGGTGTGACAGCTTCACCCTGATGTAGGCTTTAGCCAAATAACAACCACACCATTGAGGGTTAAATGCACTTGGTGACAGGCGCAGCTTGCCCCTGATTTTGTATATGGCCAAAAAATGAACAGACTATTGCTGGTTAAATGCACTTGGTGTGACAGCTTCACCCTGATGTAGGCTTTAGCCAAATAACAACCACACCATTGAGGGTTAAATGCACTTGGTGACAGGCGCAGCTTGCCCCTGATTTTGTATATGGCCAAAAAATGAACAGACTATTGCTGGTTAAATGCACTTGGTGTGACAGCTTCACCCTGATGTAGGCTTTAGCCAAAAAACAACCACACCATTGAGGGTTAAATGCACTTGGTGACAGGCGCAGCTTGCCCCTGATTTTGTATATGGCCAAAAAATGAACAGACTATTGCTGGTTAAATGCACTTGGTGTGACAGCTTCACCCTGATGTAGGCTTTAGCCAAAAAACAACCACACCATTGAGGGTTAAATGCACTTGGTCGCAGCTTGTGCTGGCGCACCACAAGACACAAAATGGCCGCCGATCACCCCAGAAAAATGAGACTGACAAACGGTCTGTGCAGCCTAAAAACAGTGAGCAATTGAGGATCAGCAGCTCAATGATCCACAGCTGCAGATCGATCAGTTAATCAAGTCCTTTGGAGGAGTTAATCTGCCTAATCTCGCCCTACTGTCGCAGCCGCAACCTCTCCCTACGCTAATCAGAGCAGAGTGACGGGCGGCGCTATGTGACTCCAGCTTAAATAGAGGCTGGGTCACATGGTGCTCTGGCCAATCACAGCCATGCCAATAGTAGGCATGGCTGTGATGGCCTCTTGGGGCAAGTAGTATGACGCTTGTTGATTGGCTGCTTTGCAGCCTTTCAAAAAGCGCCAAGAAAGCGTCACAAAAGCGCCAAGAAAGCGACGAACACCGAACCCGAACCCGGACTTTTACGAAAATGTCCGGGTTCGGGTCCGTGTCACGGACACCCCAAAATTCGGTACGAACCCGAACTATACAGTTCGAGTTCGCTCATCCCTAGTCCTCAGCAGACTGGGATATTTTTTGACATAATATGGCAGCACAACATTTTTACATGCATTTGTCAAATATATCTATTCTAAAGCCTACAGCTGCTATTAACCTGTCATGAAAGTATTTATTAGCAAACAGATGATTATTTTTTTTTTCATTCCACTTTACTGGAATATTTTGTATAGTGCTGTAACCTAATAGGTCCATTACTGAAATGAATCTTACTAATGCTCAAATTAATTTCTAAATTTCTATGAGCATGTTCACTCTGTTCTTTGACATTTGTGCAGCTTTTAAATTAGCTCATTAGACACAGCTTCATGAACAATCTATTTCAAGAAGAGCAATTGCCAGAAATAATTATTGTGGGAAGCGATACTTAGTGATTCTGTATGGAAAGTCTCTCCTGTTTCTTAACTTGACTAAACCTTTCACTGTAGAAGACATTCCAAGTTAACGTAAACCATACGGATACATAAGAATACAATGGCCCACATTTACGTCGACTTTGTTGCACATTGTGCAAACTTTGGAGCATTTTTTGGTGCCTCTAGTTTTAGAGAAATCTACTGCACCTAATTCAACAATGGGAAATAGCTTAATAGAGAGGGCGTGGATTAGCATGAAAGGAACATGACCTATGATGATGCATTATTTTGTGCCAAAATTGTGCCACAAGCAAACTAAGCCAACCAAAACCACCCTTTGGCCTCATCCACATTTCCAAGTCAGTTTGAAGTTCATTTAAAACGTGTACATATTTGATACATGAATGTGTCCATGATGGGTCTGTTTCTCGTCCACGTGGCCATGTTTTGCCATCAGTGCGATTGTCATGTTTTAATAGACGTTCCACAAATCACACAAGTGTCATTTTAGGCCAGAATAAAGGATTGTGCATAAAATCCAGGTCAGATGTCTCATCAGCAATTTTCTACTGCTTTTAGCAACCAGAACTTGGCTTTTCTTGTTTGGCATACGGTTGGTGCCATGTCTAGTGGTACCATGTGCTCTGCATCGGTTGGCAGGTTCTGATTGCCAGGTTACTTTCTCGTTGTTTTGGAGAATGCTGTTTTTGTAATCAGGATAAAATGTAAACGTGTGTAATGGGGCGCTGAAGGCGCACTGGGTCTCCCATCAGCCGCAGACCTGCTGCTTTGCTTCGGGAGCGAAGATCTGTGTTCAGCCTCGTTCCCAGGGCGGCTTTTGCTAGCTGTGAGGCTCCCTGCTCCTAGGTCTGCCTTGAGCGCCGAGCTGATCACTCGGTGCTCGACTTGTTTGTCTGTCGGTTATGTGACACTGGCCACATCACATGACTCTCACTCCCCACTATAAATGCAGGCAACCTGCTGGATACAGGTTGCCTGTTATTTTGGTTCCTCTAGGCTGTGTATTATTATTGTTATTTAGCTTACCTTTGGATTTGACCCTTGATCTGCTTCCTGACACCTCTTCTGCCTGCTCCCTGAACCTTGACGCTAGCTCTCGGATTTTGACCTCGGCTTGCTTTTGGATTTTGTCTTTGCCTCTTCTCTTGTACTGACGTGACCTTCTGGACTGACCCCGGCTAGTTGACCTGCCTCGCCCTTCCGTTTGTGGTGGTACCTTGTTGTTTCACCTCTCTGTCCGCTCGAGTGCTACCTCTCATTCACTGTCTGCCTCCCTGCTGTCTCTATCTCTCTGCTTGCACTTACTCAGGTCAGGGTCTGTTGCCCAGTTGCGCCCTGTCACCTAGAGCGGGTGGTGCAAGTAGGCAGGGACAGGGAACCGGGTGGCAGCTCAGGGGGTGCACCTCTGCTCTATCTTTATACCCGTGATGCTACCCCATGACAACATGTAGGGAGGATGTGGATTCATTGAATTGTTGCTCAGAAGGAAATCAAATGCCATTGACCTCTGCCAAAATCTGGGCAAGTTTTTGGCATTCTGCCGAGTGTCCATACAGTCGTTTGATAATCTGCTAGAGCAGCTACGCCCTCACCTAAACTATTCCGGCATTGAGTTTTGGCAGAGGAACTGCATTTTGTGACTCTCAGGTAATTGTGTTTATGCAAATGTGATTTTTGATTATATTGCTATAGAGTTCTGTTCCGGTTAGCCTGTTTGATACCTGCTTTAAAATATACATTTTATATTTAGTTTATCAGCAAATTACATTGTTGTATGATTTAAATATGTTAGAAAAACATCACTTTTACCCTATCCTCTAGATAGTAGAGGCTGATAATTTTTTGGATTTGTGACAATCCTGTCACACATAGCAATCATCTGCCCTAAGACACCACCACATTTGTACACAGAACCCCGAAAATGTTTACCTGTTTCCTCTCTACATTGGTCTACAAATCTCTGTCTGTTCCCAATCTCGATTTTATTCCTTTGAATTTCAGGGAACATATTTCGATACCCTATTCTCAATTTCTATTAGAAATAAGATGCTGGTGCACACTTCTGATAGTTTTAATGTTGAGACCCACAAGGTTGTTAGTTTCTCAAACACTGGCCTTGTTATAACGTTGGTGTGTATTCAATCAGTTGGTAAGTGAGGTTGGTGCTAGTCCCACAATTGATATATTGACATATAATTGACATATTTCTCACCACAGGAAATTTTTTGCCATTTTGTTAGCATTTTGAATTTTTACTTGGAAAGTCAACTATAGCAAAGCTAATTGTTGAGATCTGTGAATATATTTGGGCCACACTCTGGTCAACAGTCATGCCAACCCCTACATGGCAGTGACTGGAGATTGAGCATTATTTTCAGGAAGTGGTGCAGATTCCTAACTGCATGGGTGCTCTGGATGGGAAACACATTTGTACGAAGAATCTGCAGAACTCTGAGTGCCGATACTACAATTACAGTTTTTTTTTATTTTTTTGTAGTGCTGTTGCCTGTAGCAGACAGCACTTACCTTTTTTCTAATTGTAGACATTGGAATCTATGGAAGTGCTGCAGATGCTCTTATCTTCATAAAAGAAGGATGTTGAAAGATGATTGGGAAGAGCTGGAATGTTATGGGCTGGCACCTAACATTCTCCCAAACCATTTTACAAATGTAGGATGTCACACAAAAAACGAAGGAGACTATATGCTGATGTGTGTTTTAACCTCTTCAGAACACATGACATACCGGTACGGCACGTTGTCCTGGTACTTAAGGACACATGGTACATTTCCGATCACCGCCGCCCGGCTGGCGGTGATCGGAACCCGGTGCCTGCTCAAATCATTGAGCAGGCACCTTAGCTAAATGCGCGGGGGGTCCCGTGACCCCCCTGTGTTGGCGATTGCCACAAACCGCAGGTCAATTCAGACCTACAGTTTGCAGCTTTTACCTGCAGTTGCGGTGGCGGTGCCATCAGGTCCTCATGCGGCTGTAGGGGGGACCCGATGTCATGGAAGGCAGCGCGATGCCTAAGGAAGGCATCGCACTGCCTTTCGGTGACGAGCCTGTGAGATCCAGCCCCCTGGGTCTCACAGGCCAGAAGCTGTATTACTCATACAGCCAATGCATTCCAATACAGAAGTATTGGAATGCATTGTAGAGGGATTAGACCCCCAAAATTTCAAGTCCCAAAGTAAGACAAAAAATAAAGTGAAAAAGAAGTTGAAAAAATAAAGTTTTCCCCCCAAAAATTAAAAGTTTCATGTAAAAATAAACAAAAAACTAATTTTCCCCAAATAAACATATTAGGTATCGCCGCGTCCGTATTGACCGGCTTCATAAACATATCATATGACCTATCCCCTCAGATGAACACCGTAAAAAATAAAAAATAAAAACTGTGCTAAATAAACCATTTTTTTGTAACCTTACATCACAAAAAGTACAACAGCAAGCGATCAAAAAAGCGTTTGCCCACCAAAATAGTACCAATCTAACCGTCACCTCATCCCGCAAAAAATGAGTGCCTACGTAAGATAATCGCCCAAAAACAGAAAAAACTATGGCTTAGAATATGGAGTCACTAAAACATCATTTTTTTGTTTTAAAAAAGTTGTTATTGTGTAAAACTTACATAAATAAAAAAAGTATACATATTAGGTATTGCCACGTCCATATCAACTGGCTCTATAACAATATCACATGACCTAACCCCTCAGATGAACACTGCAAAAAAAATAAAAATAAAAATATGCTAAATAAACAATTTTTTGTCAACTTATATCACAAAAAGTGTAATAGCAAACGATCAAAAAGTCATATGCACCCTAAAATAGTGCCAATCAAACCGTCATCTCATCCTGCAAAAAATTTGACCCTAAGATAATCACCCAAAAACTAAAAAAACTATGGCTCTCAGAATATGGAGACACTAAAACATGATTTTTTTTGTTTCAAAAATGATATTATTGTGTAAAACTTACATAAATAAAAAAAAGTATACATATTAGGTATCGCCTCGTCCGTATCGACCGGCTCTATAAAAATATCACATGACCTAACCATTTTTTGTCACCTTACATCACAAAAAGTGTAATAGCAAGTGATCAAAAAGTCACACGCACCCCAAAATAGTGCCAATAAAACTCATACCCTACCCAAGGTAATCGCCTAAAAACTGAAAAAATTAAAACTTTTTTTTGGTTTCAAAGAAGAAATCATTGTGTAAAACTTACATAAATAAAAAAAAGTATACATATTAGGTATCGCCGCGTCCGTGACAAACTGGTCTATAAAAATATTACATGATCTAACCTGTCAGATGAATGTTGTAAATAAAAAAAATTAAAACTGTGCCAAAACAACTATTTCTTGTTATCTTGCCTCACAGAAAGTGTAATATAGAGCAACCAAAAATCATATGTACCCTAAACTAGTACCAACGAAACTTCCACCCTATCCTGTAGTTTCTAAAATGGGGTCACTTTTTTGGAGTTTCTACTCTAGGGGTGTATCAGGGGAGCTTCAAATGGGACATGGTGTAAAAAAAAAACAGTCCAGTAAAACCTGCTTTCCAAAAAACCGTATGGCATTCCTTTCCTTCTGCACCCTGCCGTGTCCCCGTACAGTGGTTTACGACCACATATGGGGTGTTTATATAAACTACAGAATCAGGGCCATAAATATTGAGTTTTGTTTGGCTGTTAACCCTTGCTTTGTAAAAGTAAAAAAAAAAATTAAAATGTAAAATCTGCCCAAAAAGTGACATTTTTAAATTGTATCTCTATTTTCCATTAAATCGTGTGGAACACCTAAAAGGTCAACAAAGTTTGTAAAATCTGTTTTGAATACCTTGAGGGGTGTAGTTTCTTAGATGGGGTCACTTTTATGGAGTTTCTACTCTAGGGGTGCATCAAGGGGGCTTCAAATGGGACATGGTGTAAAAAAAAAACAGTCCAGCAAAACCTGCTTTCCAAAAACTGTATGGCATTCCTTTCCTACTGCGCCCTGCCGTGTGCCCGTACAGTGGTTTGGGGTGTTTCTGTAAACTACAGAATCGGAGCCATAAATTGTCACCGCCAGACATCTGAGAAGCTCTGACAGACGTTCTTCAGAACCTCCTGCTTGCGGTTCTTTTGTTTTGCTTTCGTTTTTCATCTCGTTTCCCTCTCTCAGCTGTCATCTAGTTGCACTGATTGCATCCCTTTAAATACCCTCCCATATTGCATCACTTTGCGGTTTATACAACTTCCTGGGGTGTGTACATGCTGGATGCTACAACTGATGCTTCTACAGATAAGTCTGTTCATTGATTTGTGTTTTCCTGTTTGCTTGATCCTAGGTGACCCTGACTCCCTCTGTATTAAGTGTAGGGAGCCGGTGGTTGTGTCCCCTCACTATTATAGTGTTCAGGTGTCAGACAGTGGAGACACGAGGGCATGCAATTTTCTATCATAGAGATCTTTGCATGGGCTGAGAAGACAGGGAGAGTTTCAGGGCTTAAATTGGGGTCACCCTTTTGTTCCTTAGTTTCGGATCAAGTCAGTCGGATCCTTATTTGTAACTTCTTGTTTTCTGTTACACCATCCGTGACATTATAAACCTCCAGAAGGCCAAGACGCTGCCACCACATGTACACAGACACAGTGAAAAGAACAACACAGTGCACACACACATATAAACCCCGTGCACACCAAACAGGGAACAAGGCACACCTACATGCACTTACAGCAAGCTGCCTAGCATCAGCTCAAGCTGCTATGCTGCCACATAAATAATGTTGCCAGCGGCAACCACAGGTGAGGCAACATACTTCAGCCCTCATCCGTGATTGACAACCAGACCAGACCGCAGGCAACTGCTTGCGGTTAGAGAAGTCACGACCATGACCATGGTCATGACATAAATATTGAGTTTGGTTTGGTTTGGTTGTTAACCCTTGCTTTATAGCTGGAAAAAAATTATTAAAATGGAAAATCTGCCCAAAAAGTGAAATTTTGAAATTGTATCTCTTTGTAAAGAGTTAACAAAGTTTACCTTGAGGGGTGTAGTTTCTAGAATGGGGTCATTTTTTGTGTTTTCTATTATGTAAGCCTTGCAAAATGACTTCAGACCTGAACTGGTCCCTAAAAATTGGGTTTTTGAAAATTTCTGAAAAATTTAAAGATTTGCTTTTAAAATTCTAAGCCTTGTAACATCCCCAAAAAATAAAATATCATTCACAAAATGATCCAAACATGAAGTAGACATATGGGGAATGTGAAGTAATAACTATTTTTGGAGGTTTTACTATGGATTATAGAAGTAGAGAAATTGAAACTTGGAAATTTGCTATTTTTTGCAAATTTTTGATAAATTTGATATTTTTTTATAAATAAAAATTATACATTTTTTTTACTTCATTTTACCAGTGTCATGAAGTACAATATGTGTGAAAAAAACAATCTCAGAATGGCCTGGATAATTTAAAGCATTTTAACCCCTTAAGGAATCGGCTCTATTTCACCTTAAGGACTTGGCCATTTTTTGCAAATCTGATCTAAGTGCTGATAACTTTAAAATGTTTTTACTTAGCCAGGCCATTCTGAGATTGTTTTTTGTCACATATTGTACTTCATGACACTGGTAAATTGGAGTAAAAAAAAATCATTTTTATTTGTAAAAAAATACCAAATTTACCATTTTTTTTAAAAAATTGCAAATGTACCATTTTTTATTTCTGTACTTCTATAATACATAGTAATACCTCCAAAAATAGTTATTACTTTACATTCCCCATATGTCTACTTTATGTTTGGATCATTTTGAGAAATGATATTTTATTTTTTGGGGATGTTACAAGCAGGGGCGTAGTTAGAAATGCATGGGCCTTATAGCAAAAACAATTTATGGGCCCCGCCCAGCCCCCACATATCTATCGGGCCTCCCACCACCCCTTCCAGAGCTCCCACCCAAACACCCATCCTAGATCTCTCACCGCCATGAGCATAGAAAAGTCTGAGGGTTTGGAGTTGTCACATCTGGTCTGGCACCTACCAATAAGGCCCCATTCACAAGTCCGCAATTCTGTTCTGCATTTTGCGGAACGGAATTGCAGACCCATTCATTTCCATGGGGCCGTACAATGTGCAGCTTGGACACGGAGTTGCGGACCCACACTTCCGGGTCCGCAATTCCGTTCCCGAAAAAAAATAGAACATGTCCTACTCTTGTCCGCAACTGCAGACAAAAGTAGGCAGTGTCGGCAATATGCGGTATTCTATGCAGTGTCGGCAATATGCGGTCTGCAAATTATGGATCGCACATTACCGATAGTCAGTGTTTTGCAGATCCACGGGCCTGTGGATCTGCAAAACACTTACGGACGTGTGAATGGGGCACTCAGACTTTTCTCTCTCATCTAACTTTTACAAGTCAGTCCCATCAGACTCCCAGTCCAGACTAGCCTGGTGCCTGCCACAGTAGTGCCTCTGCCACCACCAGACCACCAGCCCTGAGCCCGCCCACAGTGGAACCATCTACTGCGAGTACAGCAACCTTCAATAAGGAGCAGAACTTAGGGTAGTTTCACACTTGCGGCAGGACGGATCCGTCAGGCTGTTCAGCCTGTTCAGCCTGTTGGATCCGTCCTGCCGCTATTTCGCCTTGCCGCCACTCCATCCCCATTGACTATAATGGGAACGGGGACGGAGCTCTGGTGCAGCGCGGCAGTGTGCGGTGAAAGGCTGGCGGCCGAAAAGTACTGCAAGTCCAACTTTTTCGTCCGGTGGCCTCTCACCACGCAGTGCCGTGCTGCACCGGAGCTCCGCCCCCATCCCCATTATAGTCAATGGGGACGGAGCAGCGGTCCAGCGAAATAGTGGCAGGACGGATCCGACAGGCTGAACGGATCCGTCCTGCCGCAAGTCTAAAAGTACCCTTAGTCTGTCATATAAGGGGGGGGGGGAAAGAAACCCCAGAACTAGAGTGTGCCCCCCAAAAGAAGGAAGGAGCGCCCTGCTTATCACTGCTGGCATCTTTTTTTTATTTCAGATCATCAGACTCTCACTTACTAATTACAGCACACACCCCTGTAGTGTCCACCATCAGACAGGGTAGGGAAGAATGGAAACCCCAGAACTAGAGTGTCAGTGTGCCTGTGTCTAGTTCTGGGGTTTCTTCCCTCCCCTGTCTGATGGAGGACACTACAGGCCAGGGTGTGTGTGCTGTTAAATTTGTAATTAGTGAGAGTCTGATGATCTGAATTCTGAAGTTAAAAAGAGCTGCCTGCAGACCTGATAAGGAGGGCACCCCTTGCTTCTCTTGGGGGCCCCACTCTGCAGGCATCTCTTTTTAACTTCAGAATTTAGATCAAGTATCTCAGAAATCATAATTTCTCACTTTCTTTCACTTACTTTTATTTAGAGCACACTAGTCACAGCAGGCACTGCAGCAGGCACAGACTGGAGTGGCAGGACTGGAGACTGGAGTGGAGACCAGTTGAGGACGAGGCAGGAGCACAGAGCAAAGGACCAGTCCAGTACAGCGCAGGCAGGCACAGGCTGGCAGCAGTAGCAGTGCGAGACTAAGACTGTGACACTCTCACTCAGTCAATCTCAGTCAGACACTGCTGAGATGCTCAGACTGGTTTCCGGCAGTCAGAGAGCGGCAATCTGAATGGCGCCAGTGTGGCCGGCGGGACCACTCCCTCCCTAGTCCCTCCACTCCAGGTACACCCCCGGCCCGGCCCTCTCCACAGCCTGAGTCCGCCTCCCTCTGCTGCTTCTCCAACCTGGTGGCTGGCTGGCTGGCTCCAGTCCCTGCTCCTGGTCTGGCCCCCTCCCCTGCCTACCTCATCTGTGCTGCTCGCCTGCTCTGAGACTGCGCCTGACTCCTCCCCAGCCAGGCCCGAGCAATGGACAGACTGCCCACTAATTGTGCCCACCCTCGGCCCTCCCCTAGCCTGCCCTGCAGCTCACAATGGATTCCGGAACATAGGATTCCAATTTCCTGCGCTGCGTCTGGGCCAGCGGCGCTGGTGCCTAGCTCCGCCTCCGTACCTCAGGTACGCCCCCGTTCCTGCCCCCTCCACCGCCTACCTCATCTGCTGCTCATGCGGCGTGCGCCCTGCTCCAGTCCTGACTCCTTCTTCCCAGCCAGGCCCAGGCCACTAGTCTAGTGTAGTGGGCGGGCGGTCTGCGGCTCAGGCCTGGCTGCCTGTGTGTAGCGTGTGTGTGTTAATAAAAAATAAAATCAACAGAAGGCGGCCCATATGGGCCCCCAGTGGTGTAGGGCCCCATAGCCACTGCTATGGTTGCTCTGGCGATCCCTACGCCACTGGTTACAAGGCTTAGAAGTTTAGAAGCAAATCAATTTTTAGGGACCAGTTCAGGTCTGAAGTCACTTTGCAAGGCTTACATAATAGAAACCACTCAAAAATGACCCCATTCTACAAACTACACCCCTCAAGGTATTCAAAACTGATTTTACAAACTTTATTAACCCTTTAGGTGTTCCACAAGAATTAATGGAAAATAGAGATACAATTTCAAAATTTCACTTTTTGGGCTGATTTTCCATTTTAATAATTTTTTTCCAGTTACAAAGCAAGGGTTAACAGCCAAACCAAACTCAATATTTATGGCTCTGATTCTGTAATTTATAGAAACACCCCATATGTAGTCGTAAACTACTGTACGGGCACACGGCAGGGTGCAAAAGGAAAGGAATGCCATACAGATTTTGGAAGGCAGATTTTGCTGGACTGTTTTTTTTTACACCATGTCCCATTTGAAGCCCCCCTGATGCAACCCTAGAGTAGAAACTCCATAAAAGTGACCCCATCTAAGAAACTGCACCCCTCAAAGTATTCAAAACAGATTTTACAAACGTTGTTAACCCTTTAGGTGTTCCACAAGAGTTATTGGCAAATGGAGATGAAATTTCAGAATTTCAATTTTTGGGAAAATTTTCTATTTTTATCCATTTTCCCAGTAACAAATCAAGGGTTAAAAGCCAAACAAAACTCAATATTTATGGCCCTGATTCTGTAGTTTACAGAAACACCACATATGTGGTCGTAAACAGCTGTACGGGCACACGGCAGGGCACAGAAGGAAAGGAATGCCATACTGTTTTTGGAAGGCAGATTTTGCTGGACTTTTTTTTTGGACACCATGTCCCATTTGAAGACCCCTGCTGCACCCCTAGAGTAGAACTCCAAAAAAGTGTCCCCATTTTAGAAACTATGGGATAGGGTGGCAGTATTGTTGGTACTAGTTTAGGGTACATATGAATTTTGGTTGCTCTATATTACACCTTTTGGCACCGTTTTTATTTTTTGCTATTTACAACATTCATCTGACAGGTTAGATCATGTGATATGTGATATTTTTATAGACCAGGTTGTCACGGATGCGGCGATACCTAATGTATACATTTTTTTATTTACTATGTAAGTTTTACACAATAATTTCATTTTTGAAGCAACAAAAATCATGTTTTAGTGTTTCCATAGTCTGAGAGCCATAATTTTTTCAGTTTTTGGGCGATTATCTTGGGTAGGGTATGATTTTTGCAGGATGAGATGACGGTTTTATTGGCACTTTTTTGGGGTGCATGTGACTTTTTGATCGCTTGCTATTACACTTTTTGTGATGTAAGGTGACAAAAATAGTTTATTTAGCACAGTTTTAGTTTTAATTTTTTTACGGTGTTCATCTGAGGGGTTAGGTCATGTGATATGTTTATATAGCCGGTTGATACGGACGCGGCGATACCTAATATGTATTCATTTTTGTTCCCTATTTTTTACCATTTTTTTTTAATTTTATTTGGGGAAAGTGACATTTTTGTTTATTTTTACTTGAAACTTATTGGGGGGAAAACTTTATTTTTCTCAACTTTTTTTTCACTTTATTTTTTGTCCCACTTTGGGACTTGAACTTTTGGGAGTCTACTCCTTTTATAATGCATTCCGATACTTCTGTATTGGAACGCATTGGCTGTATGAGTAATACAGTGGGTATTACTCATACAGCTACCGGCCTGTGAGATCCAGGGGGCTGGATCTCACAGACTCTTCCATGCCATCGGGTCCCCCCCACAGCCTCATGGGGACCCGAAGGCACCACCGCCGCAACAGGTAAAAGCCGCAAACCGCAGGTCTGAATTGACCCCCCCCCCCCGCACATTTAGCCGAGGTGCCTGCTCACCGGGCGGCGGTGATCGGAACTATACATTACATACCGGTACGTCATGGGTCCTTAAGGACTCGGGAATCATGCCGTACCATTACGTCATGTGTCCCTAAGGGGTTAATGTTATCACCACTTTAAGTGACACTGGTCAGATTTGCAATAAATGGCCTGGTCCTTAAGGTGAAATAAGGCTGTGTCCTAAAGGGGTTAATATACTCAAAAACAAGTTTTTCTGAAAAATAAGCACATTAAGCGCAATGCACATTTCTGTCAAAAAATGACCACAGACTTATTCTAATTACTCCTCCAAGCCATTTCCCCCACCAGTGGAATGATGAGCAGTGCTGATTGAGTGTTGACTGCTTCTGCTTTGGGTTGGTGCCGAAACCGGGGGATATTTGGCCCAGAGTAGCAGGGTTCAGGTGCAGGAGGAGCAGGATCCTAAGGCCTGTAATGATAGCCATGGTAAGGAACATTAGCTTCATAGGAACATCATAGCAATAGTGCGTTATCCTTGCTCGTCTAGCAGAGGAGTAGGTGAGAGCTGCCTTTATGATTACTGTGATTCCTTGTATAATTGGACAGTGTGTACTCCCTCTCATTGGTGTTATAGACACCCAGCTGTTTTCTTCTTGTGTTATTTGGAATATGGCACACACTTCATTGCGTCCCATCGATGAGGATGGAGATAGAATGCAAAAAATGAATGCCATTTTTAATATTCGGCACAAACGCTACAGGATGACCTCAATTTTAAGGTGCATATGTCTTCGCTTGAAAAGCTCCTTTTGAAGGAACTTCAAATTTGGTGAGATTCGACCTCGCTACAAAAATATATTGACAAACAAATTCTAAGAGGCCTAAGGATACAGAAGAAACCCACCAATGTTTATTCTGAGTCCTTCATTACTCAGTGGCAAGCAAAAGTGGAGGATGAATTAATCCGATTTAAACAAAATAAATATAATCGGGATTTATTGGACTATAATACTGATACAGTTTATATCTGGGTTGAAGCACGCGCAAACACATTGCGCTCTATCCTCAGAAAAACCCGTATTAAAGAAAACACTCATCCAGGGTGTCTTTCAGTTCTACTGAGCCGGACTCCACAGATTCTGCACCTTAAGATCATGATTCTTAAACCATCCCTGAAGTTGCGGCTGCCAGTCATTCTGCATTGTCTGAATCACAACATAAGAAAGCTGCAAAAAACGAAGGGCGAGGAGGAGGCACAGAAAAAGCTCGGCGTTACCCCTCCCGCCACAAGAAAGTGTAAAAGACATACAGATTATTAACACGTCGGCGTCAATAATAACAGAGGCTCAGATGAATGTTCTTAGAAAAGGTTTATCTTTTTCCCCTACTACCCACTTTGATTTATACAGAACTATTCTAGATGTTAATAGATTTGCACGTAGCCTAACATTGAAAAGACATTTTCAGGATATTCCATTGGAATTGGATCCACAAGACACCTTGAATAGTTCTGTTGTTTCTACCACAAATACTTGTTCTTTAGAGAAATACATATCTGTGGCTGATTCTTTAACTATGTGCAGTACAATGAGCTTTGTGGAATTAGTTCAGTCTAATTCCCTACAGGAGATGCGGACTAGGCAAGATGATCAGATATCTATCAATACGTCTTATAAGTTTAAAACCTCAAACAGGGATTTCTATCCTGTACAATCGAGATCTCTTGCCTTTATCAAGAACTTGTGGGAAAAAGATCTATGTCTCTTACATAACAAGATCAAATCAGGAGGGGTTTCTCATAAACATATGAATTTAACCCCTTCTGAATGTAACGCATTGCAGGATCTAAAAAACAGAGATGATTTTGTTATAAAAGAGGCTGACAAGGGGGGAGTGGTGGTCATCCTTGACAGTGGTGTTTATAAAATTAAGATATTAAATATGCTCAATGACACCAGTACTTATAGACTCTTGGCTGATAATCCTCTCCTCCCTTTTCAGGCCAAAATGTTAAAGATCTTGACGTTAGGTTTGGAGTCTGGCTTTCTTAATAAGAGGGAGATGGATTATATTTATATCCAATATCCCGTTATATCTATCTTTCATGCCCTCCCCAAAGTTCATAAGGGGGCTTTTCCTCCACCGCTCAGGCCAATCGTTGCAGGAATTGGGTCTTTCTCCGAAAGAATATCTGAGTCGATCGATTCATCATTGCTGCAAGCATTCCTTCCTAGTCTTTCCTCAGAAAAAATTGTCTGACCATTATACCTGTCCATCTACCCCCCAGAATCGGGCGATTGCTTTTGTAACGCAATACAGCCAGGAATATTCAGAAATCTGTAGTATCATTAAGAAACATTCATCTTTACTGGCCTGTGACAAACAATGGACTGATGTAATGGCTAATGGCATTAAATGTGCAGCTTGTAGAGCTTCTTCTTTGGGTAATATTATCAGCCCTAGTCACTTCCAGGACAAAAAAAAGTGCCACAGACATGGCTTGTGAACAAAGGCAGCTACAAATGTGGCCATCACAGGTGCATTTGCTGTGAGCATACCAGGATCAGTAAATGTTTCAGATCTACCGCAAACAATAAAGAATATGTTATAAAATCTTACTTGAATTGTAATACTAAATTTGCGGTGTATCTGATTACATGTGACCTTTGTAACTTACAGTATGTGGGATGTACTAGTAATGAAATTAAAACTAGAGTCCGTAGGCATATATCTGATGTTCCCTACTACAAAAGCCGCAACATTTCAGCGGCGAGTTTACACTTTGCAGTAGTACATGGGGGGAATAGGTCTCATCTAGTAGTACAGGGGATTGAAAGAGTTGGTATTCCGGCAAGAGGGGGGGACCATAGAAGAAAACTATTAAATAGAGAGGCATTTTGGATTTTTTTTTGGATTGGACTCACAACAACCAAGGGGTCTGAATAAAAGGCACAATCTTATTTTACAGTATTGAGGGGATGTTTTGTTTTTTGTCTTTTGTATCGGCTTGTTCGTTTCCAGTAGGGCTATATGTGTTTTTTTATTTTTTATTTTTCAAATTTTTTGTATTTTGTACTTTTACTTTTTTATTTTTTATTATTTTTTTTGTACAATTTTGTATTATTCTATAACACTGAGTCTATGACTTTTTAAGTGTTAATAGTGATTGTGCCGGGTGTGTTATCTCTGGGCCTTGTGACCTGTTGATTGCATGGCCAGCTGATTAGGGAGCACATAAGGCACAATACTTTGCAAGTTTCACATGTCATGAAGAAGGACCGAAATTGTTATATGGTCTGAAACGCGTTGACAAAAAGGTCCTGTGTTTGCAGATTTTAACAGCATGACTAAAGATTTTCCTGCTATACTACAACTCCAGTGGGAATCTGTATATAAGGGTACGGCCATATGGCAAGGTTGTAATGCCATTCCGAAACTCATGCGGTCAGTTACTGGATGCATAATCATGCGTTTAGGGTGCATTTTTTGTCTGCCACAGTTTGAACTATGAATTTTCCAGGTTCTTTAGGTTTTTTATTAACTTCAAATAACACCTGACGTAAAGCAAATACCGCAAGTGACTACTCAACTCTATATCTGGGGGCAGAATGGGAACTTAAAGTGGCTAAAAGTGGCCCTGTTTTGTAGTCAGGTCCAAATTGATGGATGGTAGGGCCAGCAATACCATATTGTAGCAGAATTTACCCCCCCAACAGAGCCAAATACCACAGTCCATCACAAAATACATCTTCAAAAACTTACACTGGTCAGCGATGTGGACGGCTCAGGAGTTCCTGTAAGGGCACTTTCACACTTGCATTTTTCTTTTCCGGCACTGAGTTCCGTCATAGATGCTCAATACCAGAAATGAACTGATCAGTTTTATCCCCATGCATTCTGGAGAGCAATCTGTTCAGGATGCATCAGAATGTCTTCAGTTCAGTCACTGAACTGCGTTTTGGATGGAGGAAATATCTCCGTCCAAAAATCCGGATCAGTTGCTGGAATGCTGGATCTGGCATTAATTTACATTGAAATGTATTAGTGCCGGATCCGGCATTAAAAATACTGCAATATATATATTTTTTTATAACGGATCTGTTTCTCCGGATGACATCTGGAGAGACGGATCAGTTCTTGCAATGTATTTGTAAGACGGATCCGCATCCGTTTGCATGCAGATTGCCGGAACTGCTTGCCAGCTCACTCTGCCAATCTGCTGCTGTCTATATGTCATGTAGTCAGCATCCGCAGACAGCAGGACATGTTTTATGTGTGGTCAGTCAGGTTTCAAAAGTGTGATGACTGCACCTATCTCAGAAACCTATTTTCCCATTGACTTCTATTGGAAAGGGAGATGCTGGGGTTCCTAACTGCATCATGACTGCATACACCATGCCGTGTGGCTGTACCCTAACACTAACCATTGTGACCATTAGGGCTCATGCAGATGGCCGTAGCTGTTTGCAAAACACGTATACCGCCCATGTGCGTTCCGCATTTTATGGAACAGAATGTCAAGCCCATAATAGAACCGTCCTATCTTTGTCTCTAATATAGACAAAAATAGGACATGTTCAATTTTTTTGTGGGTGCTGCGGAACGGACATACGGATGCGGACAGCACACTGTGTACTGTCCACATCTTTTGCAGCCCCATTAAAAAAATTTGCGGTTTGAAAGCAGACAAAAAATACGTTCTTGTGCATGAGCCTTTAAAGGAATACCTGAGAGTGGGTGATCGAGAGCCCATGAAAGTGCTTTAGAGTGTTTCTGTGGGCCTCTGATCTGTGCCTCCGCTCCACAAAAGATAGAACATGGTTGGGTTTGCCATGGATTTCACACTTTGCATTGCTAAGGATGAATTCCGCAACATAAATTGACATGCTGCCGGTGCCAGTTACTGCTACTGTAAATAATTTTCTTTCATTTTTGGTGTGCAGTATATACTAGGTATGGCTAATTCTCATGTGCTTTCCTGTTGGCTTTTCAATAGAACCGGAGATACACCTGAAAAAAATATTTAGGCCAAAATTATATGAATAAAAAATGCTGCCTACAAATCCTTGTAATTAAGGCCGTTCCGTGCTTCCTCACCGCAAAAAGATAGAACTTGATCTATCTTTTTGCAGAACAGAAGGATTGCGGACCCATTCAAGTGAATGGGTCTGCGATCCCCGTGCGTCTGCCCCACGGATGGTGCCGGTGCATTGCGGACCGCAATTTGCGGTCCACAACACTGGTACGGGCTTCACACGTTCGTGTGAACGAGCCCATATAATGTATGAGACTATTTATTTTTAAGAACCATTTTTACATTTTTAGTTTTAAAAATTATCTAAATATAAACCCTGAAAGCTGCTCTTATTAATTTTGCCTTGTATCCTAGTAATATATTTGGCCGGTCTACTAATTAGAGACATCTGCAACCCTTTCTAGCTGATATTCAGAAATGAGTGACTAATTAGGTTGCTAGATTATATCAGGCAATTTTTAGCTTTTATGATTGCCAATTAAATGTAATCAAAATATGGGGAAAACACATAAACAAACCTAATATACCAATCCATATTCTGCTAGTGAAATCCTGATTTTACATAATGAAAGCTGAAAAAAATGGTTGAATTATTTTGAGGGATTGGAATATTTGCAAAATATATATTAATTGCTAAATATATAACTTTTATATATTCAAATTTTACCTTATGTCCAATTCTGAAGTAATTAGGTGTGTGTTACAGCTAAAGTGCTGCTTCTGCTTGGGAGAAAACTTGTCTGTGTTTTAAGGGACTTTGGGGCACATTTACTGAGTCCGGCTGATCTTAGTTGCCCCCTTGGACTGTTCTAAGATTCGCCTAATTTATAACGATGTAGTTGTCACAGTATAGTCCTAGCTTTAGGGCTCATGCACACAAACGTGATTTCTTTCTGTGTCCATTCCATATTTTTTTTGGTGGACCATATTCACTTCAATGGGTCCGCAAAAAAAATGGAAGTTACTTTGTGTGCATTCCATTTCTGTATGTCCGTATTTACGTTCCTAAAAAAAATAAATAGAACATGTTCTATTATTGTCCGCATTACAGATAAGGATAGTACTGTTCTATGAAGGGCCAGCTGTTCCGTTCCGCAAAATACGTAATGCACACGGATGTCGTCCGTATTTTTTTGAGGATCCGTTTTTAGCGGACTGCAAAATACATACGGTCGTGTGCATGAGCCCTTAGAGTACCAGCACACAGGGGCAGGTAAACGCATAGTAGATATGCCAAAATTTCAATGGCAGTTTCTGTGCATTATTGCACCAAATCTGCACCTAAATGCACAAGTGTGACTTGCGGTTTTTGGTGTGGATTTGATGCGATTTTGCTACAGATCTCAACTTTCCATTGAAAAGAAATTAGCATTAAAATCATATATATAGTTAACATGCTGCAGATTTGTAAGGGCTCATACCCACAAGGGTAAGGAAGCCGTGCCCGTGCTGTGGACCGCAAATTGGCCATGTGAACTCGATTTTCAGATGCGTTCCCATTGACTTGAATGGATCCGCGATCCACAACATATGGCAAGAGATAGAACATGTTCTATCGTGTTGGCGTGTTGCAAGCACGGATGGGAAGTCCACAGAAGCGCTCCGTAGTACTTCTGTGGGCTTCCGGTCCATCCTTTCAGTCCACAAAAGATAGGTGAAGTACTATCTTCGATCATATGTTGCAGATTGTGGACCCATTCAAGTCAATTGGTCCGCATCCACACCACAGAGTGCACATGGCCAGTGCCTGTATATTGCTGACCGTCCGTTTACGGTCTGCAGTAGCCCTTATGCTTGTGGGTACTGATGAGCGGACCGGTGGATGCTCAGGTTTCGGTTGAACTTTGTTTCAAAGTTTGGTTTAGGTCCTGAACTTCACACCAAACCCCACTGAAGTGAATGGGGACCAGAACTTTGGGACTGAAAAATGGCTGTGAAAAAGTGTGAACAAATGTAGATAGGGAAATATGCCCTGCAAACAATGGATAAGTTAATGACTTAAAATAATGTAAAATACATATAAATTAAAAAAAACAATCTTGAACCAGGAGGTGAAGGAGGCAGTTGAGGAGGCTGTGGACGTGGCGGTGTAGGTGGAAGAGGTGGAACACTGTTTTTGTGCTGTGTGTTTTTTTATTTTATTTGTCTGTTAATTTTGTGTGTGACCTATAGCCATTTTTTGGGATGCGACCATTATACTTCTCTACTCTGCCAATGTAAGAAATAATAATCTTGAGCCAGGGGTGGAGGTCCAAGTAGAACGTGGCGGTGTAGGCAGCCACAATATATTTTTTTTATTTTTTTCTTACACTTTTTTGGGGTTTGTGGAAGCCACAAAACATTGGAAAATTTCAGAGAACGCACAACCTGTGCTGAAGTATAACAATGGCTGGGTGCGGCTGGTATGCTTCTCTACTCTGCCAATATAAGATATAACAAGCTCAGGCCATGTGCCCAATTTGGAGACCCAGAAGTTAAATGGGGCAGACCCATCAGTCATGACGTGCAGTCATGTGCACATGTACTGTTCCACCACGTTGCTAAAATCCTACCTCCTGCTAAGACGTTCCATATCAGCTGGTGGTGCTGGATGTTGTGGTATGTTGACTTTTCGACATTTTAGCCATGCTAACCCTCCCTTCTGAGGTGCTTGCAGTGCCCCAGCTGCGTTGGCGACTTGCTCCTCCTCCTCCGCCTTGTGCTTCCACTGAGCCCCCGCTGTCAAGTGGGAATGCCATAAGAGGTGTGTCTACCAGCGTGAGCTTGTACTCGCACATCTTCCAATCACACTCCAGTGAAGGAATTAAGGACAGCACGTTGTCCTTGTAGCGGAGATCCAGCAGAGTGGCCACCCAGTAATCAGCACTTGTAAGAATGAGGGCAGCTCAGCAGTCATTGCGCAGACACTGCAGCATGTAGTCGCTCATGTGAGTGAGGCGGCCCAGAGGCAGCGACAAGCTGTCCTCAGTGGGAGGTGTATCGTCTGTGTCTTCTGTATCCCCCCCAGCCACGCTCCAGTGATGCCCGTGAGCTGATTTGGGTGCCACCCTGCTGTGAACAAGGATCCTCCTCCTCATCATCATGATCCTCCAAAACTGGGCCCTGGCTGGACAGTTGTGTACCTGGCCACTGTTGGTGCAGGAACCCACCCTCCGAGCCACCTGTGGATGACTGGCCTGATAACCGTAGGAATGATTCCCTGTTCCTCCTCCTCTTCCTCCTGTGCCACATCCTCATCCATCATCGCCCAAAGCATTTTTTCAAGGAGACATAGAAGTGTATAGTAATGCTGAGAATGGCGTCATCGGTGCTGGCCATGTTGGTGGAGTACATGAAAAAGCACAATACGGCACACACGTCCTGCGTGGAGGCATTTGTTGGTGGTGAAGTGGTGCTGTTCTGAAGAGCGACTCACTCGTGTGCTGCAGGTGAAACTCCACTATCGCCTGCTGCTGCTCACACAGTCTTTCCAGCATGTGCAAGGTGGAGTTCAACTTTGTGGGTACATCCCATATGAGACGGTCAGAGGGAAGGCAGAAGTTACGCTGCAACACAGACAGACGAGCCGCAGCAGGCTGAGAATGCTAATAAATTTCAGGAATCTCTGCACCACCAAATTCAGCATATGTGTAGGCAAGGAATGTGTGTAAAACCAGCTAGGCTCAGAGCTGCTGTGAGATTTTGCACGTTGTCCACACCACCAGGCCAGGCTTGAGGTTCAGCAGCACTAACCACTCATTGGTCTTTTCTTCCATGCCCGCCCACAACGCCTACGTGGTGTGGGTTTTTCTCCCTAACATATAAGTTTCAGAACAGCCTGCTGTTGTTTTCCCCTGTCTGTGCTGAAGTTGGTGGTGCAGGTGTTGCACTGACGTGATGAACAAGCGGTAGAGGAGGAACAGGAGGAGTAAGCAGAGGAGGAGGCTACAGAAGGCCCCAAGAAACGTCCAGCAATCCTCGTTGGCGGTAGGACATGCGTCAAACTGCCTTCCGCCTCAGGCCCAGCCGACACTACATTTACCCAGTGGGCAGTTATGGAGATATAATGTCCTTGCCTGTGCTTACTGGTCCACATATCGGTGGTTATGTAGACCCTGCCACTTGTTCGTGTAGGGTATGGACGGTCCACCTGGAAAATTTGTGGCAGCTGGAAACCACGTACTGTGGGACAGCCACCGTCATTAAGTTTTTAAAGCTGTTCATCTCCATCAGACGGAATGGCAGCATTTCAAAGGCCAAGAATTGGAAATGCTTGCATTCAGGGCCAGAGCTCGCGGGTAGTTAGGATTGTACTTCCTCTTTCTCTTCAGTGTTTGGGGGATAGGGGAAGCTCAATGCTTCCATGGGACAGTGTGGAGATGTTGGGTGAAACTGGTGGGGGTGTTGCCATCACATCCTTAGGCCTCATGCACACTACAGTTTTTTTTTAAGGTCCGCAAAAACGGGGTCCGTAGGTCCGTGATCCGTGACCGTTTTTTCGTCCGTGGGTCTTCCTTGATTTTTGGAGGATCCACGGACATGAAAAATGAAAAAAAAAAATCTAAGTCAAGTTTGCCATTGAAATGATAGGAAAAAACGGACACGGATCACGGACACGGATCACGGACGCGGATCACAATCTTGTGTGCATCCGTGATTTTTCACGGACCCATTGACTTGAATGGGTCCGTGAACCGTTGGCCGTGAAAAAAATAGGACAGGTCCTATTTTTTTCACGGCCAGGAAACACGGATCACGGATGCGGCTGCCAAACGGTGCATTTTCCGATTTTTCCACTGACCCATTGAAAGTCATTGGGTCCGTGGAAAAAAACGGAAAACGGAACAACGGCCGCGGATGCACACAACGGTCGTGTGCATGAGGCCTTAATGTGAGGGCTGCCAGGTGGCCCTGTCAATCAAGAGGGGAGGAAGAGGCCGAGACTTTCATATTTTTTCAGGTGTCTACTCCATTGTAGCTTGTGCTTTGCAGTTAGATGCCTGTTCATGCAGGTGGTGCTCAGGTTTAGAACATTTATGCCTTGCTTCAGGTTCTGACTGTACAGTGTGCAAACCAGCTTTGCCTTGTCAGCATATTGCCTGAAGAACTGCCAAACTAGGCAATAGCTGGCGTACTGGCTGGGGGCTGGCCACTCTGCTTTTGAACCCTGCTCCCTCCTTTGCCTCCGAACTGCACATGTCACTCAGATTACCTGGATGTCATGTGAGGTCTAGGACCTAATCATCCTCCACATCATCTTCCTCCCACAACTCACCCCTGCCCTCCTTACAAATCTGCACAGTGCAGAAAGCAGCAGCAATTGACACCTGTGTTTCGTTATCATCAGAGACGTGCTGCGGCTGTCCTCCCATGTCCTCATCCTCAAACATAGGTGGTTGGGCATCAGTGCAATCAATCTTTTCCACTTCTGGGGCAGGGTTAGGCGTAACCAAAAAGCATAAGTGACTGCTGCATGACTTGGGGCTCAGACTGCTTGGCTGATGTGCAAGGAGTTGAGGTGGAAGACAGATGGCCGTGGGCTGCCGGTGCCAACTCTGCACTTTCAGCAGGGTACCCGGTAGGAGACAATGTGAAGGAACTGGAGACACTGTCAGCCATTCAATCTCTACTACCGCCTCTACTTGTTCTGGCCTCACCATTCGTAGAGCGGTATTTGGGCCTACAAAATGACGCAGAACATCCAGTTGCCTGTGTGCACCAAACTAAGTTATTTCATTTGGGTGTGTAGCTGGCACAGATCGACAAGTGCCAGCTAAAGGGCATGAATATTTATATCATCTGAAAATTGTGAAAAAACAAGTGATTGTGCATGCATGTACACAATCAGGGGAGTAGCTATAGGGGGTGCATAGGTATCAGTCGCTACCGGGCCAAGACGCCTGAAGGGCCCAAAGACCCATTATAGAAAGTGCATGCTGGTCAATTTACACCTCTGGCTGGAGGGAAGGGGTTAGGTCAAGAATTTGGCATGAGGGGGTGCCCTTTCAATGTTTGCCTCAGGCAGCAGGAAGGCTACGTGCTCCCCTACCCCTGGCCACAGAGCACTGAGGGAAGGGGGGCCCAAGCTAAACTCTTGCACCAGGGCCCATAAGCTTTTAGCTATGCCCCTGGACACAATGATTGTATCCATATGTGGCAAAGACATTTAGGCCACAGACATCAAGACAGCATACAGGAACTATAAAAACTAAACCTACCAAAGGATCTTAAATTGTCCACTTGTCTAGAAACTGTTAGATATGAATGCTACATTAAATCCAAATCTATAAAGGCAACACTTCCTAAAGAAAGCCAGACAAGAACCTCATGACCATGTGACCTAATGCACAGTGATGTTTGCGATTCTATGAAAGTGCCTACAGTAAGTGGCAACAGGTATATAGTGAAAGTCATAGATGACTACTCCAGATACATTCACTTACCTAATGAAGAGAAAAGATGAAGTTCTGGATAAATTGCAAGACTATGTAACAAAGGCAAGCAACAAGTTTTAGATGAATCCTCTTATACTGCAAAGTGACAATGGAGTTGAATTCACAGGACACAAAGTACAAGAATATTTAAGAGAACATGGTGTAGATGATCAAAATACAGTCCCTGTACACCAGAACAAAATAGGGTGGCTGAAAGGAAAACAGAACCCTCACTGAAATGATCAGGTGCTTGCTGACAGCTTCTGGATTACCTGAGAAATATGGTGTTGAAGCCACAATGACACTTACATAAACTGACTCTTCTCTAGAACAGTGTTTCCCAACCAGTGTGCCTCCAGCTGTTGCAAAACTACAACTCCCAGCATTCCTGGACAGACTTTGGTTGTGCGGGCATGCTGGGAGTTGTAGTTTTGCAACCGCTGGAGGCACACTGGTTGGGAAACACTGCTCTAGGACGATGAAGATAACTCTACATGAACTATGGCATGTCGAGAAGCCAAGTGTAAAACATTTAAGAGTGTTTGGATGCAGAACATTTGTGTATATTCCACTAGAAAAAATGCACCAAACTCCAAAACAGAGCACTAGAAGTAATATTTGTTGGATACACTGACTACTTTAAAGGGTACAGAATCCTAAACCCCAGAATATACACTATTACCATTAGTAACAGTGCGGTTTTCACTGTGGATCTGAAAGATTGAGTGGGGACATCACTTGAATTAAGAGCAGAACAAAATACTTAAAGTAACACCAAACACACTACCTGTGAGTCCCCTGCACAAATAACCAAAGTTAATGCAAGCCCAAGGCCCGCCAATGAGCAGACACAATCAAACCCAGATACTGAGCCACAGTGTTCAACAAGAGAAAACAAAGGTAAACCACCTATGTGTTTCTGATACAAGGTGAGCAGAGTCAGCGTATATGAATCTACATATTGGGAAGACATATCCCAACTTCCAGAAGGAGAAGCCAACAAATGGATAAAGGCAGCAGAAGAAGAAATTAGATCCATGCACAACACAAAAACATGGATATTGACAGAACTGCCACCTGGAAGAAAATCCATAGGCTATAAATGGACTTTCAAAGTGAAGTACAACACAGATGGCACAGTAGAATAATGCAAGCTAGATTGTTGACAAAGGATACAAAAAAAATATATGATGAGGACTACGATGAGACATTTGTATGTGAAGCATTTTATGTAAAAACATTGTTTTTGCATGGTGAACTAATAAAGGACATTTACATGGAACAACCTCTAGGATTCAAGAATGAACAAAGGCCAGACTTGATATGCAAGCTTCAGAGGCTGCAAGAACATGGAACATCAAAATAAATGAAGTACTTACAGACAAAGGCTTTCAGATGTGTAAGGCGCTTGCTTATACACAAAGAAATTGACAAACAGATTGTATTTTTGTGCTGATTTATGTGAACCATTTTCTAGTCTGCTTTTAGCAAGAAAGGGTCGAGACAAGAATACTACAACTCTAAATGTGAAATTTGATACCAAAGATCTTGGAAACATAAATCATTACTTCGGTATTCAGATTGAGAGAGGAAAATGACTTCTTCTAAACCAAAGGCACAAGATTCAAGAAATAATCAAAACATTTGGTCTAAAGGATGCAAAGCCAGTAAAGTCTCCCATCGAAACCCACTACTTGAAGGAGATGAACAGCCAAGGTAAGTTAATACCCAATGATAATCAGTATAGGAAGATGACAAAGTGGAATTCAATCCGCATTTCTGGAAAAATTTGATTTGCACCGAATCCAAATTTCATCACGCTTCGTGGTAACAAATCACAGTTTTTCATAAATGGGTTGCTGCATGTGTTAGGACAAGGAACTCTGGAAGTGAGGGATCACCCACGATGCCATGCATGCTGCCAATCAGCAGCCAGCCAGCCCTGTGATTTCACAGCCCTATAAATAGCCTCAGCCACCTTGGATTTAGTCATTTTCCAGTGTACTTAGTGCAGGGAGAGACTTCAGCAGGCCCTAGGAACAGTGGTAAAAAAGACTTTGTTGTGCTAAAAAAATTGCCATTATACAGCTCTTTAATGCCAGCAAACTGTTCTTGGTATTGTGGTGCAAGTGCAAGTTTGATACATCAATTAACAGGGTTTATTACAAGAAAATATTTCTACGTCTTATTTGCCCTTGTGCGGTGCAGTTATATGTTTTAAAGCATTTTTTGGCTTGTATTAGTGGGAAAAAGGGCTTATTAGCTGTTGTGTGGTCAAGTAAGAAAATTACAGCCCTTTTTGGTATGCATTAGTGGCAAAAAAAATTATATTATTTGCCGTTCAGAGGTGCAGTTATATGTTCTAAAGCCCTTTTTGTTGTGTATTAGTGGCAAAAAAATATATATTATTTGCCGTTCAGCGGTGCAGTTATATATTCTAAAGCCTTCTGTGGCGTGTATAAGTGGAAAAAAGTAAGGGCCTATTTACCGTTCAGCGTTGCAGTTATATGTTCTAAAGCCCTTTTTGGTGTGTATTAGTGGGAAAAAAAAATATTATTTGTTGTTCAGTGGTGCAGTTATATGTTCTAAAGCATGTATTAATGGCAAAAAAATAAATAAATTATATATATATATATAGTTGCCGTTCAGCGGTGCAGTTATATGTTCTAAAGCACTTTTTGATGTGTATTAATGGAAAATATATATATTATTTGCCGATCAGCGATGTAGTTATATGTTCTGAAGCGTTTTGTGGAGTGTATAAGTGGAAAAAAGTCAGGGCCTATTTGCAGTTATATGTTCTAAAGCTCTTTATGGCTTGCATTAGTGGCAACAAAATATATATTTGCCGTTCAGCGGTGCAGTTATATGTTCTTAAGCCCTTTTTGGCATGCATTAGTGGAAAAACAAAATATATTATTTGCCGTTCAGTGGTGCAGTTGTATGTTCTAAAGCCATTTTTGGTGTGTATTAGTGGAAAAAAGAAAAGGCTTATTAGCTGTTGTGTGGTGAAGAGAAAATACCTTATTTATTTATTTGATCTAACAGTAATGCAGACAGAGAAGTGCCAGGACCTGCACAGGGGAGTGGCAGAGGCCTAAATGTTTCTAGCGCAGGCATAAGTTGCAGCAGAGTAAGGGGGCGTGGTATCTTTGTTGTCATCATCATCGCCAGGAATCACGTCTGGTTCCGCCCGTCCTTTTTCTATAAAATAAAATTAAAGTATGAATATATATTCTTTAATCTTTTGAGATATACAGTTTTCCTAGCATTGCCGTGTAAAATGCTTTGTAAGGAAACACCAGAATTGGAACATCTGTGAACTGAGAGAAATCAGATTAACGCATCCTTATTCATTCTCTTATTCAGCGTCATCTTCTATTAATCTCAGCTGTGATCTCGGGTGACATACTCGCAATTGATTTACATGGACCCATTTCTCGATGAAACCATCTTTGGTATTAATTTTCATCTTATAAACTACAGGTGATATTTTATCAATTACATCATACGGACCTTTCCATGATGGGAGAAATTTTCTTTCTTTTACCCGATCCCGGGCAAAGTTATAGAGATACACTCTATCTCCTACCTCATATTCCTTTTTGGTCGTTTTCAAGTCATAATAAGTTTTGTTACTTACGGCGGCTTTCTCAAGATTCTTCTGCGCGAAAGCAAACGCGTGTTGAAGATACTTACGAAGGTCCTCCACATACTGATGTGTCGTGGCTGCATTGAGCAGGTTATGATCTGATGTGCGATACAACAGATGTTGAGGAAGTACCATTCTTCTCCCTGTCATCAGCTCAAAAGGTGACATCTGGGTAGCCGTGCTTGGAGTAGCTCTAATGGCCATGAGTACTAATGGTAACCTTATATCCCAGTCTTTACCCGACTCCTTAACATATTTCTTAAGGATGTTGACAATAGACTGGTTATAGCGCTCAACTAGATGCTGGACGATAGGCAATGTGTAATTTTCTCTTCACACCCAACATCTTCCACATCTTCGCCATTACCTCACTTACAAAGTGTGATCCACGGTCTGAATCAATCCTTAACGGTAACCCAAATCTGGAAAATACATGGTTAATCAACAAAAATGCACAGGTCTCGGCTGTGTTATTGCGGGCCGGTAGACACTCTACCCATCTTGTAAACACACAAGTGACGGTTAACATGTATTTATTTCCTCGGGATGACCGGGTAGCAGGACCAATAAAATCGATTTGGATGTCAGACCATGGTAATGAAAAACCTTTCTTCTGAAGTGGAGCACGATGTTTAGGACCTTGCGGTTGAAATTGCGCACATACCAAACAACCTTGACAATAACTCTGGACATCCTTTAACATATGAGGCCAGTAGGCATAATCACGTAGTGACTCATATGTAATCTTTTCTCCATGATGACCAGCTGTAGGTGCATCATGGGCATGCTGTAACATTAAACCTCTAAATGTAGTAGGAACTACCCACTGCTGAATACCATTTTTAGAGGTTCTCATTAATAACCCATCCTGAATACTAAATTGGGATTTGGATTTCATAAGTAATCGGAGGTCTTCTTTTTGGGTATAATTATCCTCCGATATGGGATTATTATTAGGATCCTCAATATGTTTATAGAAGATTCCCAATATAAGATCTTCCTTCTGGCTTTTGATCAGATCCTCACTAGAAGATTCTTGGCCCCACTGAACTATACTATTTTCAGTTTGGGCCTTAGCCTGTTGTCTAGTGATAGCGTCAATGGGAATCATCTCTAGTAGATGATCTATATTCACATGATCACCATTTATGGCTCCTTGTTTGGCTAGTTTGTCAGCTAGGTCATTACCCTCTTTATCTTTATTTTGGGTTTTGGAATGACCTTTAGTCTTTTTCCAATAAGTGGTTAGATCATTATGTCGGACTAGCTCATCTATGGCACAAAACAACTTGGCATGTTTCACTGGTTTGTTATTGGACCATAACATATGACTCCTCTTCCATGTGGGCATATATTCTACAAAACTGTTCCGCACATAATTTGAATCGGTAACTATGACGAATTCCTTTATATTGTGCTCTATAGTAATTTTAACGGTTTGGTAGACAGCTGCTAATTCGGCTACCTGGTTACTCTTAGCACCAATACTATAACCTATTGAAATACTCGGGCACCCATCTATCCACGTAATACCAATTCCTGCCGCTAGTTTTCTTTCGTCCCCTACAATGGTGTGGTAAGCACAACCATCTATGTACGCACAGGGAAGTAGAGAGCAATAGTCGTCTTCATACACTTTGTAAGGGGAACATTTTTGTTCCTCTAGAAAATCATCTACCAGTTCTGCTGTATGAGAATTAGCGGCGCAATCATGCAGTTCAGCAAGTCCTTGGGCTACTGGACACTTTTTATTTTGCTTATACTGAACTTCCAACGGCCATCCTTGTAAAGACAAGGTCCAAGCAGTGATCCTGCTGTTAGACAAGTTACCATTAGAGTTGAGCGGACACCTGGATGTTCGGGTTCGAGAAGTTCGGCCGAACTTCCCGAAAATGTTCGGGTTCGGGATCCGAACCCGATCCGAACTTCGTCCCGAACCCGAACCCCATTGAAGTCAATGGGGACCCGAACTTTTCGGCACTAAAAAGGCTGTAAAACAGCCCAGGAAAGGGCTAGAGGGCTGCAAAAGGCAGCAACATGTAGGTAAATCCCCTGCAAACAAATGTGGATAGGGAAATGAATAAAAATAAAAATTAAATAAATAAAAATTAACCAAAATCAATTGGAGAGAGGTCCCATAGCAGAGAATCTGGCTTCACGTCACCCACCACTGGAACAGTCCATTCTCAGATATTTAGGCCCCGACACCCAGGCAGAGGAGAGAGGTCCCGTGACAGAGAATCTGGCTTCATGTCAGCAGAGAATCAGTCTTCATGTCATAGCAGAGAATCAGGCTTCACGTCACCCACCACTGCAACAGTCCATTTTCATAAGTTTAGGCCCAGCACCCAGGCAGAGGAGAGAGGTCCCGTAACAGAGGATCTGGCTTCATGTCAGCAGAGAATCAGTCTTCATATCATAGCAGAGAATCAGGCTTCACGTCACCCACCACTGCAACAGTCCATTGTCATAAATTTAGGCCCAGCACCCAGGCAGAGGAGAGAGGTCCCGTAACAGACAATCTGGCTTCATGTCAGCAGAGAATAAGTCTTCATGTCATAGCAGAGAATCAGGCTTCACGTCACCCACCACTGTAAGAGTCCATTTTCATAAATTTAGGCCCAGCACACAGGCAGAGGAGAGAGGTCCCGTAACAGACAATCTGGCTTCATGTCAGCAGAGAATCAGTCTTCATGTCATAGCAGAGAATCAGGCTTCACGTCACCCACCACTGCAGCAGTCCATTTTCATAAATTTAGGCCCAGCACCGAGGCAGAGGAGAGAGGTCCCGTAACAGACAATCTGGCTTCATGTCAGCAGAGAATTAGTCTGCATGTCATAGCAGAGAATCAGGCTTCACGTCACCCACCAATGCAACAGTCCATTGTCAGATATTTAGGCCCAGCACCCAGGCAGAGGAGAGAGGTCCCGTAACAGAGGATCTGGCTTCATGTCAGCAGAGAATCAGTCTTCATATCATAGCAGAGAATCAGGCTTCACGTCAGCCACCAATGCAACAGTCCATTGTCAGATATTTAGGCCCAGCGCCCAGGCAGAGGAGAGAGGTCCCGTAACAGACAATCTGGCTTCATGTCAGCAGAGAATCAGTCTTCATGTCACAGCAGAGAATCAGGCTTCACGTCACCCACCACTGTAAGAGTCCATTTTCATAAATTTAGGCCCAGCACCCAGGCAGAGGAGAGAGGTCCCGTAACAGACAATCTGGCTTCATGTCAGCAGAGAATCAGTCTTCATGTCATAGCAGAGAATCAGGCTTCACGTCACCCACCACTGTAAGAGTCCTTTTTCATAAATTTAGGCCCAGCACCCAGGCAGAGGAGAGAGGTCCCGTAACAGACAATCTGGCTTCATGTCAGCAGAGAATCAGTCTTCATGTCATAGCAGAGAATCAGGCTTCACGTCACCCACCACTGCAACAGTCCATTTTCATAAATTTAGGCCCAGCACCCAGGCAGAGGAGAGAGGTCCCGTAACAGACAATCTGGCTTCATGTCAGCAGAGAATCAGTCTTCAAATCATAGCAGAGAATCAGGCTTCACGTCACCCACCACTGCAGCAGTCCATTTTCATAAATTTAGGCCCAGCACCCAGGCAGAGGAGAGAGATCCCGTAACAGACAATCTGGCTTCATGTCAGCAGAGAATCAGTCTTCATGTCATAGCAGAGAATCAGGCTTCACGTCACCCACCACTGTAACAGTCCATTTTCATAAATTTAGGACCAGCACCCAGGCAGAGGAGAGAGGTCCCGTAACAGACAATCTGGCTTCATGTCAGCAGAGAATCAGTCTTCATATCATAGCAGAGAATCAGGCTTCACGTCACCCACCACTGCAACAGTCCATTTTCATAAATTTAGGCCCAGCACCCAGGCAGAGGAGAGAGGTCCCGTAACAGACAATCTGGCTTCATGTCAGCAGAGAATCAGTCTTCATGTCATAGCAGAGAATCAGGCTTCACGTCAGACACCAATGCAACAGTCCATTGTCAGATATTTAGGCCCAGCACCCAGGCAGAGGAGAGAGGTCCCGTAACAGACAATCTGGCTTCATGTCAGCAGAGAATCAGTCTTCATGTCATAGCAGAGAATCAGGCTTCACGTCAGCCACCAATGCAGCAGTCCATTGTCAGATATTTAGGCCCAGCACCCAGGCAGAGGAGAGAGGTCCCGTAACAGACAATCTGGCTTCATGTCAGCAGAGAATCAGTCTTCATGTCATAGCAGAGAATCAGGCTTCACGTCACCCACCACTGCAACAGTCCATTTTCATAAATTTAGGCCCAGCACCCAGGCAGAGGAGAGAGGTCCCGTAACAGACAATCTGGCTTCATGTCAGCAGAGAATCAGTCTTCATATCATAGCAGAGAATCAGGCTTCAAGTCAGCCACCAATGCAACAGTCCATTGTCAGATATTTAGGCCCAGCACCTAGGCAGAGGAGAGAGGTCCCGTAACAGACAATCTGGCTTCATGTCAGCAGAGAATCAGTCTTCATGTCATAGCAGAGAATCAGGCTTCACGTCACCCACCACTGCAACAGTCCATTTTCATAAATTTAGGCCCAGCACCCAGGCAGAGGAGAGAGGTCCCGTAACAGACAATCTGGCTTCATGTCAGCAGAGAATCAGTCTTCATGTCATAGCAGAGAATCAGGCTTCACGTCAGACACCAATGCAACAGTCCATTGTCAGATATTTAGGCCCAGCACCCAGGCAGAGGAGAGAGGTCCCGTAACAGACAATCTGGCTTCATGTCAGCAGAGAATCAGTCTTCATGTCATAGCAGAGAATCAGGCTTCACGTCAGCCACCAATGCAACAGTCCATTGTCAGATATTTAGGCCCAGCACCCAGGCAGAGGAGAGAGGTCCCGTAACAGACAATCTGGCTTCATGTCAGCAGAGAATCAGTCTTCATGTCATAGCAGAGAATCAGGCTTCACGTCACCCACCACTGCAACAGTCCATTTTCATAAATTTAGGCCGAGCACCCAGGCAGAGGAGAGAGGTCCCGTAACAGACAATCTGGCTTCATGTCAGCAGAGAATCAGTCTTTATGTCATAGCAGAGAATCAGGCTTCACGTCAGCCACCAATGCAACAGTCCATTGTCAGATATTTAGGCCCAGCACCCAGGCAGAGGAGAGAGGTCCCGTAACAGACAATCTGGCTTCATGTCAGCAGAGAATCAGTCTTCATGTCATAGCAGAGAATCAGGCTTCACGTCAGCCACCAATGCAACAGTCCATTGTCAGATATTTAGGCCCAGCACCCAGGCAGAGGAGAGAGGTCCCGTAACAGACAATCTGGCTTCATGTCAGCAGAGAATCAGTCTTCATGTCATAGCAGAGAATCAGGCTTCACGTCACCCACCACTGTAAGAGTCCATTTTCATAAATTTAGGCCCAGCACCCAGGCAGAGGAAAGAGGTCCCGTAACAGACAATCTGGCTTCATGTCAGCAGAGAATCAGTCTTCATGTCATAGCAGAGAATCAGGCTTCACGTCACCCACCACTGTAAGAGTCCATTTTCATAAATTTAGGCCCAGCACCCAGGCAGAGGAGAGAGGTCCCGTAACAGACAATCTGGCTTCATGTCAGCAGAGAATCAGTCTTCATGTCATAGCAGAGAATCAGGCTTCACGTCACCCACCACTGCAACAGTCCATTTTCATAAATTTAGGCCCAGCACCCAGGCAGAGGAGAGAGGTCCCGTAACAGACAATCTGGCTTCATGTCAGCAGAGAATCGGTCTTCATGTCATAGCAGAGAATCAGGCTTTACGTCACCCACCACTGCAACAGTCCATTTTCATAAATTTAGGCCCAGCACCCAGGCAGAGGAGAGAGGTCCCGTAACAGACAATCTGGCTTCATGTCAGCAGAGAATCAGTCTTCATATCATAGCAGAGAATCAGGCTTCACGTCACCCACCACTGCAACAGTCCATTTTCATAAATTTAGGCCCAGCACCCAGGCAGAGGAGAGAGGTCCCGTAACAGACAATCTGGCTTCATGTCAGCAGAGAATCAGTCTTCATGTCATAGCAGAGAATCAGGCTTCACGTCAGACACCAATGCAACAGTCCATTGTCAGATATTTAGGCCCAGCACCCAGGCAGAGGAGAGAGGTCCCGTAACAGACAATCTGGCTTCATGTCAGCAGAGAATCAGTCTTCATGTCATAGCAGAGAATCAGGCTTCACGTCACCCACCACTGCAACAGTCCATTTTCATAAATTTAGGCCCAGCACCCAGGCAGAGGAGAGAGGTCCCGTAACAGACAATCTGGCTTCATGTCAGCAGAGAATCAGTCTTCATATCATAGCAGAGAATCAGGCTTCACGTCAGCCACCAATGCAACAGTCCATTGTCAGATATTTAGGCCCAGCACCCAGGCAGAGGAGAGAGGTCCCGTAACAGACAATCTGGCTTCATGTCAGCAGAGAATCAGTCTTCATGTCATAGCAGAGAATCAGGCTTCACGTCACCCACCACTGCAACAGTCCATTTTCATAAATTTAGGCCCAGCACCCAGGCAGAGGAGAGAGGTCCCGTAACAGACAATCTGGCTTCATGTCAGCAGAGAATCAGTCTTTATGTCATAGCAGAGAATCAGGCTTCACGTCAGACACCAATGCAACAGTCCATTGTCAGATATTTAGGCCCAGCACCCAGGCAGAGGAGAGAGGTCCCGTAACAGACAATCTGGCTTCATGTCAGCAGAGAATCAGTCTTCATGTCATAGCAGAGAATCAGGCTTCACGTCAGCCACCAATGCAACAGTCCATTGTCAGATATTTAGGCCCAGCACCCAGGCTGAAGAGAGAGGTCCCGTAACAGACAATCTGGCTTCACGTCAGCAGAGAATCAGTCTTCATATCATAGCAGAGAATCAGGCTTCAAGTCACCCACCACTGCAACAGTCCATTTTCATAAATTTAGGCCCAGCACCCAGGCAGAGGAGAGAGGTCCCGTAACAGACAATCTGGCTTCATGTCAGCAGAGAATCAGTCTTCATGTCATAGCAGAGAATCAGGCTTCACGTCAGCCACCAATGCAACAGTCCATTGTCAGATATTTAGGCCCAGCACCCAGGCAGAGGAGAGAGGTCCCGTAACAGACAATCTGGCTTCATGTCAGCAGAGAATCAGTCTTCATGTCATAGCAGAGAATCAGGCTTCACGTCACCCACCACTGCAACAGTCCATTTTCATAAATTTAGGCCCAGCACCCAGGCAGAGGAGAGAGGTCCCGTAACAGACAATCTGGCTTCATGTCAGCAGAGAATCAGTCTTCATATCATAGCAGAGAATCAGGCTTCACGTCAGCCACCAATGCAACAGTCCATTGTCAGATATTTAGGCCCAGCACCCAGGCAGAGGAGAGAGGTCCCGTAACAGACAATCTGGCTTCATGTCAGCAGAGAATCAGTCTTCATGTCATAGCAGAGATTCAGGCTTCACGTCACCCACCACTGCAACAGTCAATTTTCATAAATTTAGGCCCAGCACCCAGGCAGAGGAGAGAGGTCCCGTAACAGAGGATCTGGCTTCATGTCAGCAGAGAATTAGTCTGCATGTCATAGCAGAAAATCAGGCTTCACGTCAGCCACCACTGCAACAGTCCATTGTCAGAAATTTAGGCCCAGCACCCAGGCAGAGGAGAGAGGTCCCGTAACAGAGGATTTGGCTTCATGTCAGCAGAGAATTAGTCTGCATGTCATAGCAGAGAATCAGGCTTCACGTCACCCAACATTGGAACAGTCCATTGGCATATATTTAGGCCCCGGCACCCAGACAGAGGAGAGGTTCATTCAACTTTGGGTAGCCTCGCAATATAATGGTAAAATGAAAATGAAAATAGGATTGAATGAGGAAGTGCCCTGGAGTACAATAATATATGGTTAAGGGGAGGTAGTTAATGTCTAATCTGGACAAGGGACAGACAGGTCCTGTGGGATCCATGCCTGGTTCATTTTTATGAACGTCAGCTTGTCCACATTGGCTGTAGACAGGCGGCTGCGTTTGTCTGTAATGACGCCCCCTGCCGTGCTGAATACACGTTCAGACAAAACGCTGGCCGCCGGGCAGGCCAGCACCTCCAAGGCATAAAAGGCTAGCTCTGGCCACGTGGACAATTTAGAGACCCAGAAGTTGAATGGGGCCGAACCATCAGTCAGTACGTGGAGGGGTGTGCACACGTACTGTTCCACCATGTTAGTGAAATGTTGCCTCCTGCTAACACGTTGCGTATAAGGTGGTGGTGCAGTTAGCTGTGGCGTGTTGACAAAACTTTTCCACATCTCTGCCATGCTAACCCTGCCCTCAGAGGAGCTGGCTGTGACACAGCTGCCTTGGCGACCTCTTGCTCCTCCTCTGCCTTGGCCTTGGGCTTCCACTTGTTCCCCTGTGACATTTGGGAATGCTCTAAGTAGAGCGTCTACCAACGTGCGCTTGTACTCGCGCATCTTCCTATCACGCTCCAGTGCAGGAAGTAAGGTGGGCACATTGTCTTTGTAGCGTGGATCCAGCAGGGTGACAACCCAGTAGTCCGCACACGTTAAAATGTGGGCAACTCTGCTGTCGTCGCGCAGGCAATGCAGCATGTAGTCGCTCATGTGTGCCAGGCTGCCCAGGGGTAAGGACAAGCTGTCCTCTGTGGGAGGCGTATCGTCATCGTCCTGCCTTTCCCCCCAGCCACGCACCAGTGATGGGCCCGAGCTGCGTTGGGTGCCACTCCGCTGTGACCATGCTTCATCCTCATCCTCCTCCACCTCCTCCTCATCCTCGTCCTCCTCGTCCTCCAGTAGTTGGCCCTGGCTGGCCACATTTGTACCTGGCCTCTGCTGTTGCAAAAAACCTCCCTCTGAGTCACTTCGAAGAGACTGGCCTGAAAGTGTTAAAAATGACCCCTCTTCCTCCTCCTCCTCCTCCTCCTCCTGGGCCACCTCCTCTTCCATCATCGCCCTAAGTGTTTTCTCAAGGAGACATAGAAGTGGTATTGTAACGCTGATAACGATGTCATCGCCACTGGCCATGTTGGTGGAGTACTCGAAACAGCACAACAGGGCACACAGGTCTCGCATGGAGGCCCAGTCATTGGTGGTGAAATGGTGCTGTTCCGCAGTGCGACTGACC
Organism: Bufo gargarizans; assembly: GCF_014858855.1. Lineage (NCBI taxonomy): Eukaryota > Metazoa > Chordata > Amphibia > Anura > Bufonidae > Bufo > Bufo gargarizans. The sequence continues at coordinate 291,893,427 of NC_058081.1, read as the reverse complement.
CGTGCGTGCTGCAGCTGAAACTCCACTATGGCCTGCTGCTGCTCGCACAGTCTGTCCAGCATGTGCAAGGTGGAGTTCCACCTGGTGGGCACGTCGCATATGAGGCGGTGAGTGGGAAGGCCGAAGTTACGCTGTAGCACAGACAGGCGAGCAGCGGCAGGATGTGAACGCCGGAAGCGCGAACAGACGGCCCCCACTTTATGCAGCAGCTCTGACATGTCGGGGTAGTTGTGAATGAACTTCTGCACCACCAAATTTACCCCGGGCTGTGCTGAAGTTGGTGGTGAAGGTGTGTGGCTGACCGGATGAGCAGGTGGAAGAAGAGGAGGAGGAAGCCGAGAAGGAGGAGGTGGCAACAGGAGGCAAAGAATGTTGCCCTGCGATCCTTGGCGGCGGAAGGACGTGCGCCAAACAGCTCTCCGCCTGGGGCCCAGCTGCCACTACATTTACTCAGTGTGCAGTTAGGGAGATATAGCGTCTCTGGCCGTGCTTACTGGTCCACGTATCTGTGGTTAGGTGGACCTTGCTACAGATGGCGTTGCGCAGTGCACACTTGATTTTATCGGATACTTGGTTGTGCAGGGAAGGCACGGCTCTCTTGGAGAAGTAGTGGCGGCTGGGAACAACATACTGTGGGACAGCAAGCGACATGAGCTGTTTGAAGCTGTCTGTGTCCACCAGCCTAAATGACAGCATTTCATAGGCTAGTAGTTTAGAAATGCTGGCATTCAGGGCCAGGGATCGAGGGTGGCTAGGTGGGAATTTACGCTTTCTCTCAAATGTTTGTGAGATGGAGAGCTGAACGCTGCCGTGTGACATGGTTGAGACGCTTGGTGACGGAGGTGGTGGTGGTGTTGGTGGTACATCCCCTGTTTGCTGGGCGGCAGGTGCCAACGTTCCTCCAGAGGCGGAGGAAGAGGCCGAGGCGGCAGCAGCAGAAGAGGCCGAGGCGGCAGCAGCAGAAGAGGCTGAGGCGGCAGCAGCAGAAGAGGTAGCAGGGGGAGCCTGAGCGACTTCCTTGTTTTTAAGGTGTTTACTCCACTGCAGTTCATGCTTTGCATGCAGGTGCCTGGTCATGCAGGTTGTGCTAAGGTTCAGAACGTTAATGCCTCGCTTCAGGCTCTGATGGCACAGCGTGCAAACCACTCGGGTCTTGTCGTCAGCACATTGTTTGAAGAATTGCCATGCCAGGGAACTCCTTGAAGCTGCCTTTGGGGTGCTCGGTCCAAGATGGCGGCGGTCAGTAGCAGGCGGAGTCTCTTGGCGGCGGGTGTTCTGCTTTTGCACACTGCTCCCTCTTTTGCTACGCTTTTGGCTCGGTCTCACCACTGCCTCTTCCTCCGAACTGTGAAAGTCAGTGGAACGACCTTCATTCCATGTGGGGTCTAGGACCTCATCGTCCCCTGCATCGTCTTCCACCCAGTCTTGATCCCTGACCTCCTGTTCAGTCTGCACACTGCAGAAAGACGCAGCAGTTGGCACCTGTGTTTCGTCATCATCAGAGACATGCTGAGGTGGTATTCCCATGTCCTCATCATCAGGAAACATAAGTGGTTGTGCGTCAGTGCAGTCTATGTCTTCCACCGCTGGGGAAGGGCTAGGTGGATGCCCTTGGGAAACCCTGCCAGCAGAGTCTTCAAACAGCATAAGAGACTGCTGCATAACTTAAAGCTCAGACAGTTTCCCTGATATGCATGGGGGTGATGTGACAGACTGATGGGGTTGGTTTTCAGGCGCCATCTGTGCGCTTTCTGCAGAAGACTGGGTGGGAGATAATGTGAACGTGCTGGATCCACTGTCGGCCACCTAATTGACTAATGCCTGTACCTGCTCAGGCCTTACCATCCTTAGAACGGCATTGGGCCCCCACCATATATCGCTGTAAATTCTGGCGGCTACTGGGACCTGAGGTAGTTGGTACACTAGGACGTGTGGATGTGGCAGAACGGCCACGTCCTCTCCCAGCACCAGAGGGTCCACTAACACCACCACGACCATGTCCACGTCCGCGTCCCTTACTAGATGTTTTCCTCATTGTTATCGTTCACCACAACAACAAAAATATTATTTGGCCCAATGTATTGTATTCAAATTCAGCTGAATATAAATTTGAGGCCTAGTATTTAGGCGCTGGGTGACAGGTATAGATTTACTGACAGAATTAGACTTGGAAATGCACAGTAGCGTGTGTGTGAAGTTATTCTGAATGACCCTATGTGCACCTTGAATATTATATACCCTTTTAGGGATGTATTTAAAGTAGGCCTGATACAGCAGAAACCACTAAATTAGGAAATTGCTAAATTGGGAATTGTATTTCAACCCAGAACAAAAAATGTGCTTTGACGGACACTAAATAACTTGCCCAGCCAGAACAGTACAGCAGTAACGACAGATTTAGCGGGATATAAATTTGAGGCCTAGTATTTAGGCGCTGGGTGACAGGTATAGATTTACTGACAGAATTAGACTTGGAAATGTACAGTAGCGTGTGTGTGAAGTTATTCTGAATGACCCTATGTGCACCTTGAATATTATATACCCTTTTAGTGATAGATTTCAAATAGCTCTGATACAGCAGAAACCACTAAATTAGGAAATTGCTAAATTGGGAATTGTATTTCAACCCAGAACAAAAAATGTGCTTTGACGGACACTAAATAACTTGCCCAGCCAGAACAGTACAGCGGTAACGACAGATTTAGCGGGATATAAATTTGAGGCCTAGTATTTAGGCGCTGGGTGTTAGGTATAGATTTACTGACAGAATTAGACTGGGATATGGCCAAAAAATAACCACACTATTGCTGGTTAAATGCACTTGGTGTGACAGCTTGAACAACCACACTACTGAGGGTTAAATGCACTTGGTGACAGGCGCAGCTTGCCCCTGATGTAATATATGGCCAAAAAATGAACAGACTATTGCTGGTTAAATGCACTTGGTGTGACAGCTTGACCAACCACACTACTGAGGGTTAAATGCACTTGGTGACGGGCGCAGCTTGCCCCTGATGTAGTATATGGCCAAAAAATAAACAGACTATTGCTGGTTAAATGCACTTGGTGTGACAGCTTCACCCTGATGTAGGCTTTAGCCAAAAAACAACCACACCATTGAGGGTTAAATGCACTTGGTGACAGGCGCAGCTTGCCCCTGATGTAGTATATGGCCAAAATTAAACAGACTATTGCTGGTCAAATGCACTTGGTGTGACAGCTTCACCCTGATGTAGGCTTTAGCCAAAAAACAATCACACCATTGAGGGTTAAATGCACTTGGTGACAGGCGCAGCTTGCCCCTGATGTAGTATATGGCCAAAAAATAAACAGACTATTGCTGGTTAAATGCACTTGGTGTGACAGCTTCACCCTGATGTAGGCTTTAGCCAAAAAACAACCACACCATTGAGGGTTAAATGCACTTGGTGACAGGCGCAGCTTGCCCCTGATGTAGTATATGGCTAAAAAATAAACAGACTATTGCTGGTTAAATGCACTTGGTGTGACAGCTTCACCCTGATGTAGGCTTTAGCCAAAAAAACAACCACACCATTGAGGGTTAAATGCACTTGGTGACAGGCGCAGCTTGCCCCTGATGTAGTATATGGCCAAAAAATAAACAGACTATTGCTGGTTAAATGCACTTGGTGTGACAGCTTCACCCTGATGTAGGCTTTAGCCAAAAAACAACCACACCATTGAGGGTTAAATGCACTTGGTCGCAGCTTGTGCTGGCGCACCACAAGACACAAAATGGCCGCCGATCACCCCAGAAAAAAGTGACTGACAAACGGTCTGGGCAGCCTAAAAACAGTGAGCAATTGAGTATCAGCAGCTCAATGACCCACAGCTGCAGATCGATCAATAATCAAGTCCTTTGGAGGAGTTAATCTGCCTAATCTCGCCCTACTGTCGCAGCCGCAACCTCTCCCTACGCTAATCAGAGCAGAGTGACGGGCGGCGCTATGTGACTCCAGCTTAAATAGAGGCTGGGTCACATGGTGCTCTGGCCAATCACAGCCATGCCAATAGTAGGCATGGCTGTGATGGCCTCTTGGGGCAAGTAGTATGACACTTGTTGATTGGCTGCTTTGCAGCCTTTCAAAAAGCGCCAAGAAAGCGTCACAAAAGCGCCAAGAAAGCAACGAACACCGAACCCGAACCCGAACTTTTACGAAAATGTCCGGGTTCGGGTCACGGACACCCCAAAATTCGGTAAGAACCCGAACTATACAGTTCGAGTTCGCTCATCCCTATTCATGATCACCTGTGTCCACATTTCTCCATTCAAGAAAACCTCAAGGAAAGAAATAATTAATTTGTGTGTTACACTGAGAGAGATTCTAAAAATGACAGGAGTTTGTACCTTGTTTCTAATCTTAAAACTGAATCTAGCTATAAGGACCATACTCTTATATATATACTATATATTCAGCACACCTATTAAAATTGATAATATAAAATCAATCTACTCATACATTGATTCATATAAAACCACAAAGAAAGATTAGAGTCTTTCTATTCACTAAAAATCATCAGAACTCAGCACATTTCTAATACATTGTCTTATCTAGACAATTACATTTCATTAGACCTTGGGACATCTCCTTGTCACAAAAACAGACTTAGGTAAACACTTTGGTACATATCGTAAACCTTAGGTTAGCAATTTCAGAGTAAAAAAAAATAAATCCTGAATTCACTCTGCCTTTTAAAATAAGACAAAATGGTTGTCCCTTAGGCTCATGTCCATACTCTTATATAGGCCTTATACTTATGGACTTTATTCATACCCAAAAGTTCTGACAGGTCACGTGTGTGCCGGCGGGTCACGTGGCGTCCCACCTGATCGGTTTTCGGCCGGAGTTCAAATCCTTTATCATAAGGATAATGCAGTAGGCCAGACGGGTTTCTAAGCTAGCTGCTTCTTCATCAGTGGCTTAGCATTATCTCAAGTGGATGTGTCTTTTTAAACCCACATTAGGTGTGTGGCCATATTACTGAATGGGGTTGGGTAAAAGGTGGACCGGATTCCCATATATGTTGGACAAATCCTTAGATGTTTTCCACATTGGTAGTGATATTGGTGAGCAAAGTGTGGGTCAATAAACTCTTTGGAGGGGAGTGGCTGTATGTGGTGAGAAGATAGGTCAATAGGTATATGATGTATACCTATTCAGTGTACTGTGTATTCAGTGAAAAAAACTGTTTGTTTAAAAATCAGGTCCAGTCTGCTGTATATTTCGACTTAAAAAGGGAGTTTCCTTATTCTACTTATAGTCTTCTTCTGTCATCTAGGTCTATTGGATTCAATATATTCAAAAACGCAGTTGCGTTTTTTTATAGCTTTTTTACAGCATTTTTGGTGCGTTTTCTATTTTTCTGCTTATATCTACCTGAGTGATTCATTTGGACATTATTCTCTTAGTTTAGAGGGGTGTATTTATCTTTATTTCTAATAAGGGTGAGACTGTATTCTTTTAGAGGGCTATCTGTAAGTTTTAGAATTTTTTTGAGAATTTTTTGTGCAGTGACTTTATCTGGTGCGTATGGTGGGGGAGAAGTGGGTGTTTGAAGATCAGGTCAATTCTGCTATATATTTCGACTTAGAGATGGTTTCCTTATTCTACTTATAGTCTGCTTCTGTCAGTTGTGTCTCTTAGATTTAAATGTATTATTTAAGAGTGGTGCATTTATCCGTTATTTCTAATGAAGGTGGAACTTTCTGTTATTTTCGAGGGCTATCTGTAATTTTTGGAATTACTAGTGCATATGGTGGGGAAGGAGTGGGTGCCTACCCCCAAGTTAACATAGAGGTGCTGGTAAGCAGCCGGACACTCTATGTCTCGTCAAGAGGAGGCACTCCACCCAGGGTCATCTTTGTCGTGGGTGGGTTACATTGGTAGGATTGGGTGTTGTAGGGATTCTCCATGTAGGGAAGTATAAGTGTTGGGGAGTCACAAGAACCTGAATATTTCCAGCTCTATTTGGGGCTTTCGTGTATGCCATTTTAGGTTTTTGGCTGAGCATTGGGCCTATGGTCTTATCTCCCAATAAATGGGGCCAATGTTTGTTGATTATTTTTTCTATTTTTTTTTTTAATGGCTATTGAAAGAGAGCATAATCCGTAATGTATCGTCGGTATTTGGGTTGGATGGTTTTGTAGTGAAAAAAGATTTCCTTTCCATTTTTAAACTTTTTGGAGGGAAGTGTTAATTGTAGTAGGGGTAGTGCTTAGTCTGTAATTGTTGTGCTTCAAGTTCGAATTGATAATTGTCAGTACAGTTCCTTTTTCAGGCGCCTGAATTGGCTGGTGGGTATATTTGTCAACCACGTGGGAAGGTGTCAGCTGGAAAATAGTATGTAGCTATTTTTGGCGGTTAGTTTCTGGTATGTTTTGCAGATAAGGTTCCGGTCTTTTTTCTTGACTGTAATGTCTAGGAAGTCAACCGTTTCTTTGATAATATGTGTAGTGAAATATACATTTTTGTCATTGGTATTGATCTCTTGTATAAACCTATTCAGTTCTTCTTCTGATTTGTTCCAAACGAAAATAATATCATCAATGTATCTTCGCCAGAGCACCAGGCTCACCCCCAGCTTTGGTAGTATAACCTCCTCCTCCTGAGCCATGAAGAGATTGGCGTAGCTGAGGGGGAACCTGGTGCTCATGGCTGTTCCCCTGATTTGTAAGTAGAAGTCTGAATCATAATGGAAGTAGTTATATGCGAGTATATATTCTACGCTTTGTGTTAGGAACTCTATTTGTTCTGTGTCTATGTTACCACTCTGTCGTAGTCGATCTCTCAGTGCATCAATACCTTGTTTGTGGTCTATTATCGTGTATAGGAGCCGATATCCATTGTGCCTAAAATCCAGTGATCTTCCCAGTGTATCTTTCTAATGTCCTTCTATTATATCCGCGGTACAGACATTAAAGATACCACGGATATTCACAGCCATAGAGAAAGTTAAGAAATCCTGGAGCGGGGGCAATCACATACAGTCATGTGAAAAAATTAGGACACCCTTTGAAAGCATGTGGTTTTTTGTAACATTTTTAATAAAAGGTTATTTCATCTCCGTTTCAACAATACAGAGAGATTAAAGTAATCCAACTAAACAAAGAAAACTGAAGAAAAGTCTTTTCAAGATCTTCTGTAAATGTCATTCTACAAAAATGCCTATTCTAACTGAGGAAAAAGATAGGACACCCTCACATGTATTCCCTCTTAAATTGGCTCAGATCTCACACAGGTATATCACACCAGGTGCACATAATTAGTAGATCGTTACTCTGCATGTTGAATGAGGCTTGCCCTATTTAAACCTCAGACATTTAGTTTGGTGTGCTCCTGACTGTTGAAGTGAGAGTGAGCACCATGGTGAGAGCAAAAGAGCTGTCAGAGGACTTCAGAAAAAAGATTGTAGCAGCCTATGAGTCTGGGAAGGGATTTAAAAAGATCTCAAAAGATTTTGAAATCAGCCATTCCACTGTCCGGAAGATAGTCTACAAGTGGAGGGCTTTCAAAACAACTGCCAACATGCCCAGGACTGGTCGCCCCAGCAAGTTCACCCCAAGAGCAGACCGCAAGATGCTAAAAGAGGTCTCCAAAAACCCTAAAGTGTCATCTCGAGAACTACAGCAGGCTCTGGCTACTGTTGATGTAGAAGTACATGCCTCTACAATCAGAAAGAGACTGTACAAGTTTAACTTGCATGGGAGGTGTGCAAGGAGGAAACCTTTGCTTTCCAAGAGAAACATCGAGGCCAGACTGACATTTGCCAGAGATAAAGTTGACAAAGACCAGGACTTCTGGAATAATGTTCTTTGGACAGATGAGTCCAAAATTGAATTATTTGGACACAACAGCAGAGGACATGTTTGGCGTAAACCAAACACAGCATTCCAAGAAAAGAACCTCATACCAACTGTGAAGCATGGAGGTGGAAGTGTCATGGTTTGGGGCTGCTTTGCTGCAGCAGGACCTGGTCAGCTCACCATCATAGAATCCACGATGAATTCTACTGTGTATCAGAAGGTGCTTGAAGAACATGTGAGACCATCAGTTAGAAAATTAAAGCTGAAGCGGAACTGGACCATGCAACATGACAATGACCCAAAACATACTAGTAAATCAACCAAAGATTGGCTGAAAAAGAAGAAATGGAGAGTCCTGGAATGGCCAAGTCAAAGTCCAGATTTGAATCCCATTGAGATGCTGTGGGGTGACTTGAAAAGGGCTGTACGTGCAAGAAACCCCTCAAACATCTCACAGCTGAAAAAGTTCTGCATTGAGGAGTGGGGTAAAATTTCCTCAGACCGATGTCGAAGACTGGTAGATGGCTACAAGAACCGTCTCACTGCAGTTATTTCAGCCAAAGGAGGTAACACTCGCTATTAGGGGCAAGGGTGTCCTATCTTTTTCCTCAGTTAGAATAGGCATTTTTGTAGAATGACATTTACAGAAGATCTTGAAAAGACTTTTCTTCAGTTTTCTTTGTTTAGTTGGATTACTTTAATCTCTCTGTATTGTTGAAACGGAGATGAAATAACCTTTTATTAAAAATGTTACAAAAAACCACATGCTTTCAAAGGGTGTCCTAATTTTTTCACATGACTGTAGCAGCAATGTCTAGACTGGAATCTAGAAGGATTTACGAATTTGAGACCCTAATCTCCAAGGGACTGAATGCAGAGCTAGAAATATTGGGGTATTATATATGAAAACGGGGGTATTATATATAAATTGAACTATATCTACACTCCCCCAGAAGCCCGCAAGACTATATATACCCGTTTAACTAGAATTGAACTATTTTTACTACTATTTTCTAATTCCATTTTTTTTATCTTTTTTTATCTCTTTTTTTTAACCCCCTTTCAGTTTTTAAACTTACCTCTTGAGAAATCCATTGTGAATATATTCACTAGACCCAAATAGACATATTTTGTTGCTGCCACCGACTCCACTCTGTGGATAAATATCAATTGGGTCACTAATCCCTTGTTAAATGTTCTATTAAATAATAAATATTTTTAATATATACATGTCTCAGTGCACACTCTATTGAAGCACCATATCCTCTATAACACCATCATTCCACCTATGGAAATACCTCTTTGCAGTTTCGGGTGATAGAGTGCCTGTCCCACTCCATTAATTTATTCAAATAGGCTGATATGTGACGTTTCCAGCTGTTGGTATTCCACCCTCCATATGTTGGACCGACTATACGAACAGAGAAAGGCCATAAATTATTTCTTGATGATCCAAGTGGACAGGAGTACTCCGAAGTGTAACTTCAATGTCAGCCAGTGGCAGCTCATTTGTGAGAACTGCCATTTTCTCAGGCCCTTTGAGGAGGCCACGTTATTTGTCAGTCTCCAGGAGTCCTGGAACAGATGCTTGTAAATCTGGCTGGTCAGGGAACTGGAGATGTGGCGCCTAGATCTCACAGCCACATGAGCCCTGTGGGGGCTGAAATGGAGGAGGAGGTGGAGGACATTGGACCACAAGCAATGTGGAGCGAAATGGGTGGTTTTTATACACTAGTGATAGGAGAGGAGCAGCAGGAGCTGCCAAAGGAGCTATAAGGCGACGAGGAAGAGAAGGCAGAGGACACACTGTGGCAGTATGCAGTGGAAATGGAGGCAGGGAGTCACTTGCACAAATTGCACTCTGCATGCTCACTTGCTTGGGTAGTGACAGCCGAATTTTCACCATTCGTCAGAGGGATGACTTCTGGCTTTCCACCTTGTTGGACCTTCGCTACCGGTCCAAAATGGAGGCCTTTTTTTACACCAGCTGAGACTGAGGACAAACTGAACTACTATAGAGACATCCTATGTAGTCAGTTGGCCACTGCCTATCTGTGCCATCGTCCATCCTCTTGCAGGTCTGACCAGGAAGGGCCCTCTGCTCTCACGTTCCACTGCTGTTGCAGGGTGGGGCGGGGGGGGGGGGGGGGGCGGGGGGTAGGAGTAGTTCCATCTCCATCAGCAGCAACTTGAGTATAGAATCATTGATAAGCAGCTTTCTTCACACACCTAGTGAAGAAACTACTCACCAGCAGCAGCAGCAGCTAGACCTGGAGCAGGACCTGAACCAGCAGGTGGTGGCATACTTGGACAGTACCCTGCCACCCCCCATTGAAGACTGGACTACTGGGCATCCAAACTGCATTTGTGGCCGCAACTAGCCGAGTTTGCCCTAGAAAATCTGTCCTGCCCGGCCAGTAGTGTAGCATCAGAGCGGGTGTTTAGTGCAGCAGGGGTCATAATTACCCCAAAAAGAACTCGCCTGTCCACCTAAAATGTGGAGAGACTGACCTTTGTCAAGATGAATCAGGCATTGATCAGCCAGGATTTCCACCCACCAATGCCTGATGCATCAGGCTAGATCCTTCATGGTACCACACCAGCACTTTGACTAAATAGAAAGTTTTTTTTCTGGCTACCAGCCTCAGCTACTATTATGATTATGCCACATATTTGATACTAAGTGCTTTATCCTTCACCCACAATCTTCAGCTGGTATCGGTATTGCCACCCACCTCCTTACTCTGTCACTTGGTCTCTCTGTGGTATCCTGATGCTCCTGCCACCTCACAATATGTCACCTTGCCACTCTGTGCTCTCCTGATGCTGCCGCCATCTCCACACTCTGTCATTGTGCCACCCTGTGGCCTCCTCCTGATGCTGCTGCCCCCACCTCCACATTCTGTCATTTTGCCACTCTGTGGCCTCCTGAATCTGCTGCTGCCACCCAGCACTGTCATTGAGCCACTCTATAGCCTCCTGATGCTGCTGATGCCACCTCCACTCTGTCATTGTGTCACCCTGTGGCCTTGTGATGCTACTGCCACCTCCACACTGTCATTGTGCCACCCTATGGCCTCCTCCGGATGCTGCTGCAGCTAACTCCACACTGTCATTGTTCCACCCTGTGGCCTCCTCCTGATTCTGCCGCCATCTCCACACTCTGTCATTGTGCCACTCTGTTGCCATTTTGATACTGCTGCTGCCACCTCCACACTGCCATTGTGCCACTCTGTGGCCTTCTCCTGGTGTTATTGCTGCTGCCACTTCCACACTCTGTCATTGTTACACCCTATGGCATTCTCCTGATGCTCCTGCAGCTCCTGCTACCTCTACACTCTGTCATTGTGCCACTCTGTGGCCTCCTGATGCTGATGCCACATCCACACTGTTATTGTGCCACCCTGTGGCCTTCTCCTGGTGTTATTGCTGCTGCCACTTCCACACTCTGTCATTGTTCCACCCTATGGCGTTCTCCTGATGCTCCTGCAGCTCCTGCTACCTCCACACTCTGTCATTGTTTCACTCTGTGGCCTCCTGATGCTGATGCCACATCCACACTGTCATTGTGCCACCCTGTGGCCTCCTGATGCTGCTGCCAACACCTCCACACTCTGTCATTGTGCCGCTCTGTGACCCTTTTGATACTGTTGCTACCACCTTCACACTGTCATTGTGCCACCCTGTGGCCACCTCCTGATGCTGCTGCCGCCAACTCCACACTCTCATTGTGCCACCCTGTGGCCTCCTCCTGATGCTACTGCCACCACCTCCACACTCTGTCATTGTGCAGCTCTGTGGCCTCCTGATGCTGATGCCACATCCACACTGTCATTGTGCCACCCTGTGGCTTGTGATGCTGCTGCCACCTACACACTGTCATTGTGCCACCCTGTGGCCTCCTCCAGATGCTGCTGCAGCCAACTCCACACTGTCATTGTTCACCCCTGTGGCCTTCTCCTGATGCTTCTTCTGCTGCTGCTACCTCCACACTCTGTCATTGCTTCACTCTGTGGCCTCCTGATGCTGCTGCTGCCACCTCCACAATGTCATTGTGCCACCCTGTGGCCTCCTGCTGATGCTGCTGCTGCCACCTCCACACACTGTCATTGTGCCACTCTGTGGCCTTCTCCTGATGCTGCTGCTGCGACCACCTCCACACTCTGTAATTGTGCTCCCCTGTGGCCTCCTGATAATGATGCTGCCGCCTCCACACTCTGTCATTGTGCCACCTTGTGGCCTCCTCCTGTTGCTGCTGCCGCCACCTCCACACTCTGTCATTGTGCCGCTCTGTGGCTCTTTTGATACTGCTGCTACCACCTACACACTGTCATTGTGCCACCCTGTGGCCTCCTCCTGATGCTGCTGCCGCCAAGTCCACACTCTGTCATTGTGCCACTCTGTGGCCTCCTGATGCTGATGCCACATCCACACTGTCATTGTGCCACCCTGTGGCCTCCTGATGATTTTGCTGCCACCTCCACACACTGTCATTGTTCCACCCTGTGGCCTTCTCCGGATGCTCCTTCTGCTGCTGCTACCTCAACACTCTGTCATTGTGCCACTCTGTGGCCTCCTGATGCTGCTGTTGCCACCTCCATAATGTCATTGTGACACCCTGTGGCCTCCTCTCGATGTTGCTGCTGCCGCCAACTCCACACTGTCATTGTGCCACCCTGTGGCCTCCTCCTGATGCTACTGCCACCACCTCAACACTCTGTGGCCTCCTGAATCTGCTGCTGCCACCACCGCACTGTCATTGTGCCACTCTTTAGCCTCCTGATGCTGCTGATGCCACCTCCACTCTGTCATTGTGTCACCCTGTGGCCTTGTGATGCTACTGCCACCTCCACACTGTTATTGTGCCACCCTATGGCCTCCTCTGGATGCTGCTGCAGCCAACTTCACACGGTCATTGTTCCACCCTGTGGCCTCCTCCTGATGCTTCTTCTGCTGCTGCTACCTCCACACTCTGTCATTGTTTCACTCTGTGGCCTCCTGATGCTGCTGCTGCCACCTCACAATGTCATTGTGCCACCATGTGGCCTCCTCCTGATTCTGATGCTGCCGCCATCTCCACACTCTGTCATTGTGTCACTCTGTGGCCCTTTTGATACTGCTGCTGCCACCTCCACACTGCCATTGTGCCACTCTGTTGCTTTCTCTTGATGTTATTGCTGCCGCCACCTCCACATTCTGTCATTGTTCCACCCTATTGCATTCTCCTGATGCTCCTGCAGCTCCTGCTACCTCTACACTCTGTCATTGTGCCACTCTGTGGCCTCCTGATGCTGATGCCACATCCACACTGTCATTGTGCCATCCTATGGCCTCCTGACGCTGCTGCTGCTACCTCCACACTCTGTCATTGTTCCACCCTGTGGCCTCCTCCTGATGCTCCTTCTGCTGCTGCTACCTCCACACTCTGTCATTGTGCCACTCTGTGGCCTCCTGATGCTGCTGCTGCTGCCACCTCCACAATGTCATTGTGCCACTCTGTGGCCCTTTTGCTACTGCTGCTACCGCCTCCACACTGTCATTGTGCCACTCTGTCTCCTTCTCCTGATGTTTCTGCCGCCACCTCCACACTGTCATTGTGCCACTCTGTGGCCTCCTACTGATGATGCTGCTGCCACCACCTCCACACTCTGTCATTGTGCCACTCTGTGGTGTTCTGATGCTGCTGCCCACTCCACACTGTCATTGTGCCACTGTGTGGCCTCCTCCTGATGCTGCTGCTCCCACCACCTCCACACTCTGTCATTGTGCCACTCTGTGGTCTCCTCACGCCGCTGCCACTTTCACATTATGTCACCTTGCCACTCTGTGCTGTTCTGATGCTGCGTACACCTCCACACTGTCTTTGTGTCACTCTGTTATCTCATGATGATGATGCTGCCACCTCCACACTCTGTCATTATGCCACTATGTGGTCTCCTCATGCTGCTGCCAACTTCACCCTGTCATTTTTCCACTCTGTGGCCTCCTCCTGATGCTGCTGCTTCTGCCACCTCCACACTCTGTCATTATGCCACTATGTGGTCTCCTCATGCTGCTGCCAACTTCACCCTGTCATTTTGCCACTCTGTGGCCTCCTCCTGATGCTGCTGAAACCTCCATACTCTGTCTTTGTGCGACGCTCTGGCCTCCTCGTGATGCTACTGCCGCCACCTCCACACTATGTCACCTTGCCACTCTGTGGTCTCCCCATGCTGTTCCCACCCTCCCAACTTCATGACTGGGCCACTATTTGACATCATCATTTATTTGACCCTTCTTCTGATCTGTCAGAAGGAAGGAAAAATGAGACAGACGGTACAACAGATACTGTCTATGTAACAGCTGTAATGCCTGCATGATATGGTATATATTTTACTTCAGAATTAGATTAAGATTTGGTAGCCAAAAGCAGGAGTGGGTACAAAACACAGAAGACATGCAAATATTCCATTCACGTATCATCTCTGTTTTGGATCCACTCTTGTTTTTTTTGGCTTTAGGAATACTGATGGATTACTGATCAAATGCTGACCGAGTGAAGGCGGATGCTCCACAGACAGGATCCAGTTTTTGGGGGTTACTGTTCTGACGGATCAGAGGAAGGGCAAAATAATCTGTGACATCAACACAAACTTACTGCTGAAACCCACTCGACTCTGTAGGGGGTGCTCTACTTGTATAAGCATTTAATAGAACAGGATCTCTAGAAATCTATGTGGAATCAGTTGACGATAGTGTAAAAGGAGTGGCTTCTTCTTGACGATAACATTGACCTGTAAGGCTGAGTTCACACTTGAGTTATTTGGTCAGTTTTGTCCCCTTAACTGCCCAAATAGGTGAAGTGTGCAGTGTAAGAGCGACGCCGGTCATCTACATGTCATACTGACTTACAGTATTGTTTCACTACCACAGCAGAATCTCTATGGGTGTTATTGCAAGGCACAGTGTTCTACACCAATATAAATGCTCACTGCAGCCACGAAATAGCCGCTTTTTAACGCGATTCGCCATGAATAAATTCAGATAGAATTTTTGGGAAATTCGCTCATCCCTAATTGCCACTGTTACATGACCTGTCAAGCAGAAGTAGGAATCTTGTGTAGTATAGTCTCAATGCCAAGTCATATATACTGGGATGCTGTACAAAGGGTCATTTGTTATCGAAAGGGAACCCTGCATTTCAAACTAAGGTTACCAGCAAGTGACAAATGTAACCTGGCTAGATATGTAGATGATGACTGGGCTGGAGACACCTGTGATGGAAAATCTACTAATGGATATCAGATTTTTCTTTTAGTAAGCAACATTAGTTGGACTAGCAGTAAACAACTCTGTACCCCTTTTCTTCAACAGAAGCAGAGTATGGTGCAGCAGCATAAGTAAGTCAGGAAGTCATATAAGATAAATGTTTTGCAGATTTCAGTCAACAACAGTTGAAATCAGCAGAGGTCTTTGTAGTGTTGAGTGAAGCGATTCATTCAAAGAGGAATTTGGTCTGAGGTTTAGGAAAACTTTGATTTGAAATCTGACTTTTCTTGCACTTTGTGGTTACGAATCAGGTTTTCCTAAAATGGTGGCTGATAGAGTTGATCTGACACCTGGATGTTCGGGTTCGATGGGTTCGGCCGAACTCCACAAAAAAGTTCGAGTTCGGGACCTGAACTTGACCCCGAACCCCATTGAAGTCAATGGTGACCTAAACTTTTGAGCACTAAAATGGCTGTAAAAATGTCATGGAAAGGACTAAGGGGATGCAAATGGCATGAAAATGTGGTTAAGAGCATAGAAAGTGCTCTGCAAACAAATGTGGATAGGGAAATTACATTAAATAACATAAAATATGTAAAAAAATATAAAAAAATCTTGATCTAGGAGGACGAGGTCCATTTGGAGTAGGAGGTTGAGGAGGCGGTGGATGCGGCGGTGGAGGAGGAGGAGGAAGCTTACACTGCTTTTTGGTTTTAAATTTATTTTTATTTTTTTAAATTAGGGTACACCCCAAAAATTGGGAAATATAACCTGTGATAACCCCCTCCAGTCATGCTAAACACACGTTCACACAATACACTAGCTGCAGGGCAGGCCAGCAACTCCAAGGCGTAAAGGGCAAGCTCAGGCCATGTGCCCAATTTGGAGATCCAGAAGTTGAAGGGGGCAGACCCGTTATTCAGTACGTGTAAACGTGTGCACACATACTGCTCCACCATGTTGGTGAAATTCAGCCTCCTGCTAAGACATTCCATATCAGCTGGTGGTGCTAATTGTTGTGGCGTGCTGACAAAACTTTCCACATTTCGGCCATGCTAACCCTGCCTTCTGAGGTGCTACCAGTGCCCTAGCTGCATTGGCAACCTCTTCCTCCTCCTCTGCCTTCACCTTGTGCTTTCACTGTGCCCCCACTGTCAGGTGGGAATACCGCTTGTACTCACGCATATTACAATCACGCTCCAGTGACAGAATTAAGGATGGTATGTTGTCCTTGTAATGGGGATTCAGCAGCGTGGCCACCCAGTAATGAGCACAAGTTAGAATGTGAGCAACTCGGTGGTCGTTGTGAAGACACTGCAGCATGTAATCGATCATGTGTGCCAGGCTGCCCAGAGGCAACGAAAAGCTGTCCTCTGTGGGAGGTGTATAGTCTGTGTCCTCTGTATCCCCCCCAGCCAAGCACCAGTGATGACCATGAGCTGGTCTGGGTGCCACCCTGCCACCCATTTCCTCCTCCTAATCCTCCACTTCGTCTTCCTCCAGAATTGTGCCCTGGCTGGATAATTGTGTACCTGGCATTTGTGGGTGCAGGAACCCACCCTCGGAGCCACTTGTGAATGACTGGCCAGAAACCTTATAAAATGATCCATCTTCCTCCTCCTCCTCCTCCTGTGCCACATCCTCTTCCATCATCGCCAGGAGCGTTTTTTCAAGGAGGCATAGAAGTGGGATAGTAACGCCGAGAACAGCGTTATCAGCACTGGCCATGTTGGTGGAGTACTCGAAACAGCGCAACAAGGAACACAGGTCTCACATGGAGGCCCAGTCATTGGTGGTGAAGTAGTGCTGTTCTGCAGAGCGACTCACCCGTGCATGCTGCAGCTGAAACTCCACTATCACCTGCTGCTGCTCGCACAGTCTGGCCAGCATGTGCAAGGTGGAATTTTACCTTGTGGGCACGTCGCATATGAGGCGGTGAGCAGGAAGGCCAAAATTACGCAGCAGCGCTGACAGGCGAGCAGCAGCAGGGTGAGAACGCCGAGAGCACGCACAGACGGCCTGCACTTTATGCAGCAGCTCTGACATATCGGGGTAATTTTTAAGGAATCTCTCCACCACCAAATTCAGTACATGCGCCAGGCAAGGGATCTGCATCAAACCGGATAGTCCCAGAGCTGCTACGAGATTTTGCACATTATCGCACACCACCAGGCTGGGCTTGAGGCTCACTGGCACAAACCACATCAGTCTGTTGTTCAAGGCTCGCCCACAGCTCCTGCGCGGTGTGGGGTTTGTCCCCCAAACAGATACGTTTTAAAACTGCTTGCTGTCGTTTACCCCGGCTGTGCTGAAGTTGGTGGTGATGGTGTTACGCTGACCGGATGAGAAGCCGGTAGAGGATGAGGAAGCGGAGGAGGAGGAAGCAACAGGAGGCAAAGAGAAGCGCCCTGCAATCCTCGGCGGTGGAAGGACATGCGCCAAACTGCTCTCTGCCTCAGGCCCAGCTGCCACTGCATTTACCCATTGTGCTGTTATGGAGATATAACGTCCCTGACCGTGCTTACTGGTCCACGTATCCGTAGTGAGGTACACCTTGCCACAGATGACATTGCGCAGTGCACATCTGATTTTGTCCCCCACTTGGTTGTGCAGAGAAGGGATGACTCACCTGGAAAAGTAGTGGCGACTGGGCACGATGTACTGTGGGACAGCCACAGTCCTTTAACATTGTCCGTCTCCACCAGACGGAATGACAGCATTTTAAAGGCCAGTAATTTTGAAATGCTGGCATTCAGGGCCAGGGATCACGGGTGGGTAAAGGGGGAACTTCCTCTTCCGCTTCCGTGGGACATTGTGGAGATGCTTGGTGACCCAGGTGGTGGTGTTGCTGGAAGAGCCTCTGTTTGCGGGGTGGCAGGTGTCACTGTCACTCCAGAGGTGGATGAAGAGGCCGACACTGCAGCAGAAGAGGAAGCAGGAGGAGCCAGAGACCTTTCTTGGTTTTTGAGATGTCTACTCCACTGCAGCTCGTGCTTTGCACTTAGATGCCTGGTCATGCAGGTTGTGCTCAGGTTGAGAACGTTTATGCCACGCTTCAGGCTCTGATTGCACAGCATGCAAACCACTCGTTTCTTGTCGTCAGAACATTGTCTGAAGAACTGCCACGCCAGGGAACTCCTTGGAGCTGGCTTTGGTGTGCTCGGTCCCTTGCTGCGGTGGGCAATAGCAGCCTTACTGTCTCGGGAACGGCCGCTCCGCTTTTGCACCCTGCTCCATCTTCTGCTGTGCTGGTGGCTCTGTGCGACCACCGCCTCTTCCTCCAAACTACACAGGTCACTCGCATGACCTTGATTCCATGTGGGGACGAGGACCTCATCGTCCTCCACATCATCTTCCACCTAGTCTTTACCCCTGCCTTCCTTGTCGGTCTGCACACTTTCGAAAGCCCCAGCAGTTGGCACCTGTGTTTCGTCATCATCCGAGACGTGCTGCAATGGTCCTCCCATGTACTCATCTTGAAACATAAGTGGTTGGGCATTGGTGCACTCAATCTCTTCCACTTCTGGGGCAGGGCTAGGTGGATGGCCCTGGGAAACCCTGCAAACAGAGTCATCAAAAATCAGAAGAGACTGCTGCATGACTTGGGGTTCAGACTGCTTGGCTGATTTGCAAGGGGGTGAGGTGAAAGACTGATGGACATCGTCTGCAGGTGCCAACTCTGATCTTTCAGCAGGAGATTGGGTGGGAGACAATGTGAAGGAACTGGAGGCACTTTCAGCAACCCAATCTACTATCGCCTGTACTTGTTCTGGCCTCACTAATTGTAAAGCTGCATTAGGCCCGACCAAATACCGCTGCAGGTTCTGTTGCCTACTCACACCTGAGGAAGGTGTTTCACTTGTGTGTGTAGCTGGCACAGATCGACCACATCCTCTCTCTGGAACAGGAGCTCCACCAGCAGTACCACAACCGGGGCCACGTCCCTTATTTGACGCTCTCCTCATAGTTCTCAAATTTTTTAAATAGCAGAATAGAGCAACAGTATCTAAAGGGTGTATCTCACAATGACATATGCAGCAAAGGCTGCAAAATTTAGATTTTTGCCCTAAATGAGTGTTTTTTTAATAGCAGAATAGAACAACCATATCTAAAGGGTGTATCTCACACATACAGATGCAGACAAGGCTGCAAAATTAAGATTTTTGCCCTAAATGTTTTTTTTTATACTAGAATATGACAGCACTATATAACGCTTAAATTTCACACGTACAGATGCAGACAAGGCCACAAATTAAGTATTTTGCCCCAAATGGGTGTTTATTTAATACCAGAATAGCACAGCAGTATGTAAAGGGTGTATCTCACAATGACAGATGCAGCGAACCCTGCAAAATTAAGATTTTTGCCCTAAATGTGTGTTTTTTTTTAAATACCAGAATATGACAGCAGTATATGATGCTTGAATTTCACACATACAGATGCAGACAAGGCCGCAAATTAAGTATTTTGCCCAAAATAGGTGTTTTTTAATACCAGAATAGCACAGCAGTATTTAAAGCGTGTATATCACACTGTCAGATGCAGACAAGGCTGCAAATTAAGTATTTTTGTCCTAAATGGGTGTTTTTTAAAACCCAGAAAATTGTAGTTGTATTTCTAGCTTAAATTGCACACTGACTAATGCGGCAGAAGCACAAGATAGAGGTTATTGCCAAAAATGGGTGTTTTTTAAAGCCAGAAAATTATTGATGTATTTTAAGCTTGTTTTAACAATAACAGATGCAGCAAAGACTGCAATATTAAGTACTTTGCCCAAAAAGGGTGTTTTTTTAATAACAGAATATGACAGCAGTATATAACGTTTTAATTTCACACTGACCGATGCAGCAAGGGCTGTAAAATTTTGTATTTTGCCCAAAAAGGGTGTTTTTTAAAACCCAGAAAAATAAAACTGTATTTATAGCTAAAAGTGTACACTGACAAATGCGGCAGAGGCCCAAGATGGAGGGCATTACCAAAAATGGGTGTTTTAAAATTATTTAAGTATTTCAAGCTTGTTTTTAACAATCACAGATGAAGCAAATGCTGCAATACTAAGTTTTTTCAAACTCTGAAAATTATAGCTGTATTTTAAGCTTAAATTGCACACTGACTAATGCTGCAAATGCACCAGATATAGGCTGTTGCCAAAAATGGGTGTTTTTTTTAAACCCAGATTATTATTGTAGTATTTCAAGCTTGGATTTAAATGTCACAAAAGCACATATGCAGTGCTGGTGCACTGAGCTTGCATAAAATGGCCGCCGCCGCCCACCTAACTATCATACGGATAAAAGTTCTTTTTTTCTGTCAATGGGCTCAGGGCAGGGTAAAAAGATTGTGCACTGCACCCACACAACTAAATCTATGTAGATCGCTGAGTTAAATTGCAGTTCTGATTAAAGTTTCTTACCTATTCTCTCCCTCACAGCAGCAGCATCCTCTCCCTACACTAGTAACAGTAGAGTGACGTGCATCGCTACGTGACTCCAGCTTATATAGAGGCTGGGTCACATGCTGCACTGGCCAATCACAGCCATGCCATTAGTAGGTATGGCTGTGATGGTTTCTAAGGTCAGACAGTTAAAAGCTTGTTCATTCGCTGCTCTGCAGCCTTTCAAAAAGCACCCAAAAATCGCCGAACACCGAACCTGAACCCAAACTTTTACTGAAATGTTTGGGTTCGGGTCCGGGGTCCAAAAATCCTAAAGTTCGGTACGAACCCAAACTTTACAGTTCGGGTTCGCTCAACCCTAGTGGGTGTACAAAGCAAAACTAAGTGTAGAGGAGACAAGCCCCTAAATGCAATATTACTCAAAATGCCATGCAGCCAGTTAATCTGCAGATATCCATCTCTTGGGATGCCACAACCCTATAAAACCCTCATCCCACGCGGTTTTCACCATTGTTCTGTGAGCTGAGCATAGGGAGAGATGTGGCAAGTGCTCATGCACTAGAGACAGTGCTGCTAAAAATGATTAATAGAAGAATATTAGAGAGGGAGAGTGCACAAAGAGGGTAGGGAGACTTATTCTGTATCAGTTTTATTTATGTATTCCTACATTTACTTATTCCTACATCAGCCGTAAACTAAGATATGTACTGTGTAATTCAATACCAATAATTTGGAAGACTTTATTATTCCACTGCCAACATGCCAACCAGTACCCTAAGGCAGAGTGGCCTGGGCATACCTGATTTATAGCAATTCAGATTCATTTGGAATGAATCTAATTTCTAGGCAGGGGTGCACCATCAATGAGGCCAGGTGAGGCGATCACCTCAGGCAGCACCAGGTAGGGGCAAGAGGGGGTAGCGTAAGGGCAATGAGCAATGAGCGCTTTCATTGTGTCAAAGGGGTTAGATTAAGAAATTGGCATGGGGGGGTTTGTTTCAGTTTTCGCCTCAGGCAGCAGAAAGGCTAGGTGCACCCCTGTTTCTAGGCGAACTTGTTGCTGAATCGAATTTTTCAAAACTTCATTCATCTCAGTCTTTGAACATAACCAAGAATGCCTTGAACTTGTTAAAATGGAAAGGGCGAATCCCATAACCAAGCATATTGATGCAAAGTTTCATTTTCTGAGGGATCTTCAAGAACAAGGATATGTGGACTTGCAATATTTACAAAGCCGCTGGCTGATGAAGAAGGTGGGCCTTAAAGATTAAGCCTCAGCTGTTGAGAAGGGGTGTTGGAATATAGCAAGAGCTGCAGCTTAATGTTGGAGGAACTATGTTAAGCTGACAGAAGATGGTGCTGTGTTAAGCATCACTATTTGTTCAAGTGCAGTTATTCCAGAGTATGTACCGCCTGGTGATTATGTAGAGGTTATCTCCGGTTGTCTCCATCTTGAGGATGATGTTACAGTTAATGGTTGCTGTTTTGCCCCAAGTAAAGTTTTTGTTCTCCCACAATATCTGAGCGCTGTTCATACAAGCTGCAAACACTGAAACACAGCCCACTATTGTGCAAGGCAGTGCAGCCCACCTATAATCTGCCTGGATGGGCTGATTCCCAGTCCAGGCCTGTATTCAAATGTTTCTGCGTCCTTTGGATACAGGTACAATTGAGTGCAGGGGCACCAAGAAACCAGGTCAATTGTCCCTGAGGCCGGGAGCCTAGCGAAGGGGACTTTGTGCCGTCCCCTTCAGGAGTCCAGGTAGTGCACACTCTGCGATCTCACAAAGCGCACAACCCTAAGGCCGGCCCTGAGGTTTGTTAAAGGGAATCTGTCACCAATGGCCTCCCTATCCAACTGTTTGCATAGATACAGAACTGTGGTTCACCTGATTAAAATGTTGTTTTTCTTTTGTTGATCTAAGTCACCATTGCTCTTGTTGCACCCAAGATCCACCCCTTTCTGTGTCCAGCCTCTTCCTCACTGCTGTGATTAAGAGGGACAGGCCTATGGACGGCTGTGTGTGTACAACACTTACCTTGGTAATCAAGTATTATGGGAAACGGCAAGCCGACAAGGGGGGAATAAAGCTCTGGAAATGCTATACAGAGAAACATTGAACCCTGGAGTTGATGTGTATGTCACTGTTTTACCTATCTCTCTCCTTCCATCCATTTATTTTACACCAAATTACTCCAAGTGTCTCTGTCTAAAATATTATGCAGTGATAATTTAATTATTCATGACAGTACTGGATATTTTACCATGTAAAGTTTTATATTAAATGTCAAACCATATATTGTTCAGCATGTTAACAAAGCTAATTTACTTGGCATAAAACTCTACTTAAGTGTGACCTTTACAGCCTGTGAAACCACGCTGTAGACAGGCATGCCTCAGAAAAAAAGCTGCTGTATATTTCCCCCTAAATTGGCAGTCAAAACTGTCTTAAAAGCTAATTTTCTCATGTATAAATATAACTAGAAAAGACATTCTGCAAAATTCAAATCCGCACAGATTTGGTTTGAATAGTAGAACTACAGAGCTTTGCCTTGAAAGTTAATAAAATCTTCTTTGAAGGTTAGTAAAATGTTTTATTGATAGATTAAAAAAATATTTCAAAATGTTATTATAAGGAGAATGAAGTAATTTAACCATACTGGGGTTCATATACAGTTGCAAGAAAAAGTATGTGAACCCTTTGGAATGATATGGATTTCTGCACAAATTGATCATAAAATGTGATCTGATCTTCATCGAAGTCACAACAATAGACAATCACAGTCTGCTTAAACTAATAACACACAAAGAATTAAATGTTACCATGTTTTTATTAAACACACCATGTAAACATTTACAGTGCAGGTGGCAAAAGTATGTGAACCCCTAGACTAATGACATCTCCAAGAGCTAATTGGAGTAAGGTGTCAGCCAACTGGAGTCCAATCAATGAGATGAGAATGGAGGTGTTGGTTACAGCTGCCCTGCCCTATAAAAAACACACACCAGTTCTGGGTTTGCTTTTCACAAGAAGCATTGTCTGATGTAAATGATGCCTCGCACAAAAGAGCTCTCAGAAGACCTACGATTAAGAATTGTTGACGCGCATAAAGCTGGAAAGGGTTATAAAAGTATCTCCAAAAGCCTTGCTGTTCATCAGTCCACGGTAAGACAAATTGTCTTACCTGCCATCCTGTAAAGATGACTGCAAGAGCACAGTGCAGACTGCTCAATGAGGTGAAAAATAATCCTAGAGTGTCAGCTAAAGACTTACAAAAGTCTCTGGCATATGCTAACATCCCTGTTAGCGAATCTACGATACGTAAAACACTAAACAAGAATGTATTTCATGGGAGAATTCCACATAGGAAGCCACAGCTGTCCAAAAAAAACATTGCTGCACGTTTCCAGTTTGCACAAGAGCACCTGGATGTTTCACATCAGTACTTGCAAAATATTCTGTAGACAGAGGAAACCAAAGTTGAGTTGTTTTTGAAGAAACACACAATACTATGTGTGGAGAAAAAGAGGCACAGCACACCAACATCAAAACCTCATCCCAACTGTGAAGTATGGAGGTGGGGGCATAATGGTTTGGGGCTGCTTTGCTGCGTCAGGGCCTGGACGGATTGCTATCATCGAAGGAAAAAAGGAACTCCCAAGTTTATCAAGACATTTTGCAGGAGAACTTAAGGCCATCTGTCCACTAGCTGAAGCTCAACAGAAGATGGGTGTTGCAACAGGACAACGGCCCAAAGCATAGAAGCAAACCAACAACAGAATGGCTTAAACAGAAGAAAATATGCCTTCTGGAGTGGCCCAGTCAGAGTCCTGACCTCAACCCGATTGAGATGACCTCGAGAAAGCGATTCACACCAGACATCCCAAGAATATTGCTGAACTGAAACAGTTCTGTAAAG
This sequence comes from Bufo gargarizans, assembly GCF_014858855.1. Taxonomy (NCBI): domain Eukaryota; kingdom Metazoa; phylum Chordata; class Amphibia; order Anura; family Bufonidae; genus Bufo; species Bufo gargarizans. Next base: position 291,869,038 of record NC_058081.1, on the reverse strand, counting down.
AGGAATGGTCAAAATTTACTCCTGACCGTTATGCACGTCTGATCTGCAACTACAGGAAACGTTTGGTTGAAGTTTTTGCTGCCAAAGGAGGTGCAACCAGTTATTAAATCCAAAGGTTCACATACATTTTCCACCTGCACTGTGAATGTTTACATGGTGTGTTCAATAAAAACATGGTATCATTTAATTATTTGTGTGTTATTTGTTTAACCGCCTCCGGACCGCCTAACGCAGATCCGCGGTCCGGAGGCAGCAGCTCTGCGCAGAGTGACGCATCGGCGCGTCATCTTGCGAGAGCCGAGACTTCCTGTGAACAGAACGGAAGGTAAGACACAGGATCTCCAGCCTGCCAGCGGCGATCGTTCCATCAGGCTGGAGATGCGATTTTTTTAACCCCTAACAGGTATATTAGACGCTGTTTTGATAACAGCGTCTAATATACCTGCTACCTGGTCCTCTGGTGGTCCCTTTTGTTTGGATCGACCACCAGAGGACACAGGCACACAAAACACCACTACACTACACTACACCCCCCTGTCACTTATTTAACCCCTTATGAACCCCTGATCACCCATGATCACCCCATATAGACTCCCTGATCACCCCCCTGTCATTGATCACCCCCCTGTAAGGCTCCATTCAGACGTCCGTATGTTTTTTACGGATCCACGGATCCATGGATCGGATCCGCAAAACACATACGAACGTCTGAATGGAGCCTTACAGGGGGGTGATCAATGACAGGGGGGTGATCACCCCATACAGACTCCCTGATCACCCCCCCCCCTGTCATTGATCACCCCCTGTAAGGCTCCATTTAGACATTTTTTTGGGCACAAGTTAGCGGAAATAGATATTTTATTTTTATTTTTCTTACAAAGTCTCATATTCCACTAACTTGTGTCAAAAAAATTAAATCTCACGTGAACTCACCATACCACTCACGGAATCCAAATGCGTAAAATGTTTTAGACATTTATATTCCAGACTTCTTCTCACGCTTTAGGGCCCCTAAAATGCCAGGGCAGTATAAATACCCCACATGTGACCCCATTTTGGAAAGAAGACACCCCAAGGTATTCCGTGAGGGGCATATTGATTCCATGAAAGATTTAAATTTTTGTCCCAAGTTAGCGGAAAGGGAGACTTTGTGAGAAAATACAAAAAAAAAACAATTTCCGCTAACTTGTGCCAAAAAAAAAAAAAAACTTGCCATGCCCCTCATTAAATACCTTGGGGTGTCTTCTTTCCAAAATAGGGTCACATGTGGGGTATTTATACTGCCCTGGCATTTTAGGGGCCCGAAAGCGTGAGAAGAAGTCTGGAATCCAAATGTCTAAAAATGCCCTCCTAAAAGGAATTTGGGCCGCTTTGCGCATCTAGGCTGCAAAAAAGTGTCACACATGTGGTATCGCTGTACTCAGGAGAAGTTGGGGAATGTGTTTTGGGGTGTCATCTTACATATACCCATGCTGGGTGAGATAAATATCTTGGTCAAATGCCAACTTTGTATAAAAAATGGGAAAAGTTGTCTTTTGCCAAGATATTTCTCTCACCCAGCATGGTTATATGTAAAATGACACCCCAAAACACATTGCCCAACTTCTCCTGAGTACGGCGATACCACATGTGTGACACTTTTTTGCCGCCTAGGTGGGCAAAGGGGCACACATTCCAAAGAGCACCTTTAGGATTTCACAGGTCATTTTTTACACATTTTGATTTCAAACTACTTACCACACATTAGGGCCCCTAGAATGCCAGGGCAGTATAACTACCCCACAAGTGACCCTATTTTGGAAAGAAGACACCCCAAGGTATTCCGTGAGGGGCATGGCGAGTTCCTAGAATTTTTTATTTTTTGTCACAAGTTAGCGGAAAATGATGATTTATTTTATTTTATTTTTTTCTTACAAAGTCTCATATTCCACTAACTTGTGACAAAAAATAAAAAATTCTAGGAACTCGCCATGCCCCTCACGGAATACCTTGGGGTGTCTTCTTTCCAAAATGGGGTCACTTGTGGCGTAGTTATACTGCCCTGGCAATTTAGGGGCCCTAATGTGTGCGAAGTAGTTTGAAATCAAAATCTGTAAAAAATGGCCGGTGAAATCCTAAAGGTGCTCTTTGGAATGTGTGCCCCTTTGCCCACCTAGGCTGCAAAAAAGTGTCACACATCTGGTATCGCCATACTCAGGAGAAGTTGGGCAATGTGTTTTGGGGTGTCATTTTACATGTACCCATGCTGGGTGAGATAAATGTCTTGGTCAAATGCCAACTTTGTATAAAAAAAATGGGAAAAGTTATATTTTGCCAAGATATTTCTCTCACCCAGCATGGGTATATGTAAAATGACACCCCAAAACACATTCCCCAACTTCTCCTGAGTACGGCGATACCAGATTTGTGACACTTTTTTGCCGCCTAGGTGGGCAAAGGGGCACACATTCCAAAGAGCACCTTTAGGATTTCACAGGTGATTTTTTACAGATTTAGATTTCAAACTACTTCTCACGCATTTGTGCCCCTAAAATGCCAGGGCAGTATAACTACCCCACAAGTGACCCCATTTTGGAAAGAAGACACCCCAAGGTATTTTGTGATGGGCATAGTGAGTTCATGGAAGTTTTTATTTTTTGTCACAAGTTAGTGGAATATGAAACTTTGTAAGAAAAAAAAAATCATCATTTTCCACTAACTTGTGACAAAAAATAAAAAGTTCTATGAATTCATTATGCCCATCAGTGAATACCTTAGGGTGTCTACTTTACGAAATGGGGTCATTTGTGGGGTTTTTCTACTGTCTGGGCATTGTAGAACCTCAGGAAACATGACAGGTGCTCAGAAAGTCAGAGCTGCTTCAAAAAGCGGAAATTCACATTTTTGTACCATAGTTTGTAAACGCTATAACTTTTACCCAAACCATTTTTTTTTTACCCAAACATTTTTTTTATCAAAGACATGTAGAACAATAAATTTAGCAAAAAATGTATATATGGATGTCGTTTTGTTTGCAAAATTTTACAACTGAAAGTGAAAAATTTCATTTTTTTGCAAAAAATTTGTAAAATTTTGATTAATAACAAAAAAAGTAAAAATGTCAGCAGCAATGAAATACCACCAAATTAAAGCTCTATTAGTGAGAAGAAAAGGAGGTAAAATTCATTTGGGTGGTAAGTTTCATGACCGAGCAATAAACGGTGAAAGTAGTGTAGTGCAGAAGTGTAAAAAGTGGCCTGGTCATTAAGGAGGTTTCAGCTAGGGGGGTTGAAGTGGTTAAGCAGACTGTGATTGTCTATTGTTGTGACTTTTTCTTGCAACTGTACATAATCTTCAAATCCGCTCCTAAAATGTTAATACATTTTCAGTATATGCATTATCATTATCATAAATTACAGTGGACTTATGACGGAATCCTAAGCAAAACTTATCTTCACTTTCAGAGCATCTAGTGAAGTATTACTCATAGTAGGGCTATAGTATGGTTATAGTGATGGAGCAATGGAACAAATAGGACCATACTCTATTTGAAACGTGTTTTATATATTAATTAGACATAAACAAAAAAATGAATAGCCAACCAATTCACCACAATTTTTTTTATGTTAGTGGTAAAACCCTACTTCATATCTCTTGCTCTATATTGAACTCACAAATAGAGTTTGGGCCTATAGATTTCCATAGATTGCCATATTACAGATCCATAAAACACAGATTAATAATATGTCCATGGCTTTTTCCCACTAATGTCACTGAGGAAGCCATGCAACTTAACTTCCTCAAAAATATGACTGAAAGAATACAGTTATATATATCAGATTTTCTAAAGATAAAATAAAATACTGCTGAATAACCTCACAAACATGCATATATAAACAAACTTTTATGGAAATCTACAATTTTTCTTTGCAGTTCTAAATAAAATATGAATAACTTTGCCAGAAAAAATAACTTTGATAGAAAGCTTGATTTTGTAATATTCCATTTTGTTTTACTTGTATTTATATTTTTAAAGACATGTTTAAATGGCAGCCTTAGGGTGGTCATATAAATTCAATAGCTGTCAGCCAACAGCTATCTCTCCCAACTCCCTTCTGGGCCCCTATACACAAGTTTGACTCAACTATAATGCAATACATGCCATATACAGTACCTAATTACAGCATTTTACACCCTGTAAGACACACTTTTTCCCCCCAAAGGGGGAAAAACTTTAGTGCATTTTATAGAGTGTTTCCATTATGGATGCGCTAATTAGTATAGTACAGTAGGATCGGGGAGCAGTGAATACAGCACTCCCTGTGCTGGCTCTGTACTCTGTAGATTGGGGGTCTAATTAACATTGGAGGTCTGATCTGAGGTATTTTGGGAGGGGGGGGGGGGGTCTGAGGTCTAATTAAAGGGATTCTGTCACCTGGATTTAAGTGACAGATCTTTTAACATCATCACATCAGTCTGCCCGTTTTTTATTAGTAGTACCAACAAGCCATGAGTAAGAACCTGATATGATTTGAAATGCATTAGAGGTGTGGTTTTTCTGTGATGCATTTAGTAAAACCTGATTGATTTTTTTCTAAATTGGATTATGGACTTTCTGAATATATTTTAAAGGATTGTATGTAACTTACAGAACTGTAGAAATAAATAATGTGCATTACAGTAGAGTCAGGGGTGTTCTACCTCTAAGTCTACAGAAAGTCTGGATTTTAATTGAATATAATTTCCAATTTGATCTGAGTTGATTCAGTAAAGCCCCGTATGACTGTATTTTGTATGTGAAAGGGTATGGAGCAGTGGCGTACCTCAAATGGGAGCTGACCACGCAGCTGCTATGGGGCTCTAGGGGTAGGTGAACCAGGATTACATTTAATGCAGGTGTCTGCTCAGAGTCCCTGACAGCATGGAGAAGAACTGCAAGAGAAGCTCACCATTGAGTCTTGAATGGCCTGGGTAAAAGGAGGTCCTCCCTTTTTATCTTCATGTGCCCCCCATTCCCTTTTTTACTCAAAAATAGTACCTCGTGCCTCATTGATTCATATACCCCTGAAATGCCACAATTTACATTATAACTGAGAAGTACCTCGTACCCCACTCATATATAGTGCTGCAGGCAGCCACAACCCCCAATACCTCATGTACTGGTATGTATAACTGACTATATATCTGTACCTACTGCATCTATTATATCTCGTACCTCACATATCAGTACACTGCTGTATATACTATATATCTGTTGCTCGTCGCGGATTTTTAACTTACCGTGGTGAAAATGTGGAGTCATCATTGTTCTCCCAACAAACATCTTGATATTATTTTTAATAACAACGTCCGGTATCCATGTTTTGCGTATCCACTGTTTGTGGACTACAAAAAACATATAGTCATGTGCATAGTGCCTTATCTGTATTCCATGACAGATCCTGCACATAAGTCTCCCTCAAAGACAGGTTCTATTATCACTCATACTTAGAGATGAGCGAATTTCACAAAAATTAGATTTGGCCGGTTCGCTGAATTTTCCTGGCTGCAGAGAGCCTTTATAGTGGTGTAGAACACTGTGCCTGGCAGTAACAGGCATAGGGAGTCTGCTGTGGTAGTGAAACAATACTGTGAGTCAGTATGACATGTAGATGACAGGCGTCGCTCTTAGAATCTTATTTGGCCAAATCTTATTTGGCCAAAACTAACCTAATTACTCAAGTGTGAACTCAGCCTTACAGGCTGTTAGCGCCAAATGTAAGCGATTTCCAGCCACCGGTATTGGTAAAATCCATAACATTTTATTTTTTCTCCATTAAAAGCAGTTACAAAAGATAAATACAAAACAGGCCTCACATCTCTACTGACACGTTTCGGGTACACGCATGTAGCACCCTTAGTCATAGAGTCCAGGTATGAAGAACCGTGCAGAGGCCCAAGATCCTACTATAGCGCACTCCTTTTACACCAATTCACTGATTCCACATATATTTCTACAGAATCTGTTCTATTAAACACTTATACAAGTAGAGAGCCCCCCCCCCCCCCGACAGAGTGGAGTGGGTGTCAGCAGTAAGTTTGTGTTGACGTCACTGATTATTTTGCCCTTCCTATGATTCCTCAGAACAATAACCCCCAAAAAACTGATCCTGTCTGTGGAGCATCCTCCTTCACTCGGTCAGCATTTGGTCAGTAAAACATCAGCATTGCTAAAGCCCAAAAAAAAAAAGGAGTGGATCCAAAACTCTGTCAAGAGATGACACGTGAATGGAATATTCAGTTTTTTGTACCCACCCTTCCTTTTGGCTACCAAATTATATGCAAATTCTGATGCAACTTGTGGTCCTGCCCTATGTTACAGGATAAATGGAACGCTACATTTTCTCTTGCCTCGGATCTGCTGGGTCTCCGGCTCCTGCCTTCCCCCTCATTGGCCCTTTTATGGATTGACCTGATTAAGATGCCCTACGATTCGAAGGTGGTATTGGGACACCTCTTCCTTTCAACCAAATTGGCCATAGCCCAAAGTTGGAAATCACGGAATGTTCCCAGGTTGACGGAGGTTATTCGAAAATTAAACTCCACTTATATACATGAGATGGTGGTGGCGGGGACGGAGATGCATCAGTGAGGTTTGAGAGGGAATGGAGCCTTTGGAGATCTTCTCCTTTAACCTGATTAAGATGCCTTTATGAGTAGAATGATGACCTGCTGTACAAGATGACAACGGTATAGATACTGTTTAAATGACTGCACTGTATGTCTTTTTTTGTTTGCTATTTATTGCTGTATCGATTTTGGCTAAAGTTGGCACTGCCAATGTGGCTAGGAAAAGCGCTGACTGTGTAGCCGTTCTTTTTTATAATCATGTATGTTTTAAAATTAATAAAAAATTATTGCTTCATATTAAAAAATAAAATAAAAAAAATTCTGATGCAAAATAGGGACCATGTCATGCAGGCCTTACAGCTGTTACATAGACAGGATCCATTGTGCGTCTCATTTTTACTTCCTTCTGACAGATCAGAAGAAGGGTCAAATAAATGATGATGTCAGCCAGGCCGAAAGGCAAAATAGTGGCACAATCATGAAGTGGGGAGGGTGGGAACAGCATAAGAAGTCCACAGAGTGGCCCTATGACATAGTGGTGAGGTGGAAGCAGCATGAGATCACAGAGTGGCCCAATGACAGAGTCTGGAGGTGGCAGCAGCATCAGGAGGAGGTCACAGAGTGGCACAATGACAGTGTGGAGGTGGCAGCAGAAGCATCAGAAGGCTACAGTTTTGCACAATGACAGAGTGTGGAGGTGGCGGCAGTAGCAACATCAGGAGGAGGCCACATGGTGGCACAATGACAGTGTGGAGGTGGCAGCAGCATCAGGAGGCCACAGAGTGACACAATGACAGAGTGTGGAGGTGGCAGCAGCAGCATCAGGAGGAGGCCACAAAGTTCCACAATGACAGTGCAGAGGTGGCAGCAGCAGCATCAGGAGGGGGCCACTGTGTGGGACAATGACAGTGTGGAGGTTGCGTCAACATCATCAGGAGGCCACAGTATGGCACAATGACAGAGTGTGGAGGCGGCGGCAGCAGGAGCATGAGGAGGAGGCCACAGAGTGGCAAAATGACAGTGTGAAGGTGGTGGCAGCAGCATCAGGAGGCCACAGTTTGGCACAATGACAGAGTGTGGAGGTGGTGGTGGCAGCAGCATCAGGAGGAGGCCACAGGGTTGCACAATGACAGTGTGGAGGTGGAAGCATCAGAATCAGGAGGCCACAGAGTGGCACAATGTCATAGTCTGGAGGTGGTGGCAGCAGCAGCAGCATCACGAGGAGGCCATAGGGTGGCACAATGAAAGTGTGGAAGTGGCAGCAGCAGCATCAGGAGACCTGAGTGGTGAGGTGGCAGCAGCATCAGGAGTACACAGAGTGACCCGTTGACAGAGTGGGGAGGTGGGTGGCAATACTAGTACCAGTTGAAGATGGTGGGTGAAAGAAGGAGCACTTGGCATCAGATGTGTGGCATCAGGCAGATGGCAGCACCAGAATAGTAGCTGAGGCAGGTAGCCAGAAGAAACCGGTCTCTTTTGTCAAAGTGTTGGTGCGGCACAATGGATGATCTAGTTTGATGTATGAGGCATTGATGGGTGGAAATCCTGGCTGATCCACGCCTGATTCATCTTGACAAAGGTCAGTCTCTCCACATTTTGGGTGGACAGGCGAGTTCTTCTTGGGGTAACTATGGCCCCTGCCGCACTAAACACCCGCTCTGATGCCACACTACTGGCCGGCCAGGACAGCTTTTCCAGGGCAAACTTGGCCAGTCGCTGCCACAAATCCAGTTTGGCTGCCCAGTAGTCCAGCGGATCTTCAATGTGGGGTGGCAGGGTACTGTCCAAGTATGTCACCACCTGCTGGTTAAGGTCCTGCTCCAGGTCTAGCTGCGGCTGGTGAGTAGTTTCTTCACTAGGCGGGTGAAGAAAGCTGCTTATCAGTGACTCTAGAATCAAGTTGCTTCTGATGGAGGAACTACTCCTACCCCCCACTCTGCCACAGCAGCCATGGCAGAGGAACGTGAATGCAAAGGGCCCCCCAGTCAGACCTGTGAGAGGATGGACTATGGTGCAGATAGGCAGCGGTCAACTGACTACATAGGATGTCTCTATAGTAGTTCAGTTTGTCCTCCCTCTCAGCGGGTGTAAAAATAGGCCCCCAAAAGGCTGACAGCTTGCCCTAAATGCCTGCTTCCAGAAGCAACTTTATATCATTGCATGTGGGAATGTAAAGGGATAGGTGAATTATGGGACAAGATAGCAAGAGAACTAAATGATAAATTAAGAACAAGCCTGTCCATAGAACCGAAAGAGCTGTAGTTTCAAGCCACTAGCCCTCAGGTTCCTTAGCAACCCATGTAGTCCTAATAGCCGCAAAAAGATGTATCTTAACACATTGGTTATCACCAACATTACCATCGATAAATGACATCATAAATCATATGAAAAAATGTATATTAGCAGACAAATGGGCGGCTGATAAGGAAGCTACGAAAAGATACCACGCAAAGTGGCTCACATTTATACTTTCCTTCTATCCTGGGGATACAGCTAATGACTTGATCTAATAACCAGATCTGATATCAAGTGACACAAATGAAAGTGTGTACCTACTCCTAACTATGTAGAACAAGTATGAATGGAAGCAACACTGTGGGTTTAGAGATTATCATCATAGAACACAAGAGTTTTATTGTGTAATATATGTTACAGCATGTAGGGAAGTGGGTGGGGGGTGGGGGAACAGTAGGAAATAATGAATATATATGACTATTATAATCATTTGTTTAAACTACAAAAATCTGTTTACCTGTACACGCTATGTACTGAATGTCAATTATATGGAAAACTGAATAAAAATATGTTTTAAAAAAAAAAGGCCCCCATTTTGGACCGGTAGCGAGGGTCCAACTAGGTGTAGAGCCAGAAGTCATCTCTCTCCTGAATGGTAACAATTCGGCTGTCACTACACAAGCAAGAGAGCATGCAGAGGGCCATTTGCGCAAGTGACTCGGAGGGACTCCCTGCCTCCATCTCCACTTAATAATGCCACGGTGTATCTGGGTCCTCTGCCCCTGTAGCTCCTTTGCATGCTCCTACTCCTCCTCTCCTGTCACCTGCGTAGAAAAACCACCTATTTGGCTACACATTGCTTGTCCTCCAAGGTTCTCCTCCTCCTCCTCCTCCAGTTCAGCCCCCACAGGGCTCATGTGCCTGTGAGATCTAGGTGCCACATTTCCAGTCCCCTGACCAGCCAGATTTACCAGCATTTGTTCCAGGACGTGAAGCAGTAGAATGACATTGTTCCTCCCGTAGTCCTGGAGACTGACAAATAACGTGGCCTCCTCAAAGGGCCTGAGCAAACAACAGGTGTCACGCTTGAGCTGCCACTGAATGACATCAAAGTTACACATAAAAGTACTCCTGTCCACTTGGATCATCAAGAAATAGTTTATGGCCTTTCTCTGTTCGTATAGTCGGTCCAACATATGGAGGGTGGAATTCCAACAGGTGCAAAAGTCGCAAATCAGCCTATGTTGGGGGATTTCGTTCTGCCACTGCAGCTCAAGGAGGGTGTGCTTTGCGGTGTACGAGTGGCTGAAGTGCATGCAAAGTTTCCAATTCCTGGCCATTTTTAGGATGCCTTGCAGATGGGTGGAAGACTTCAGGAACCGCTTGACACCAGATTGAACATGTGTGCCATGCAGGGCGCATGGCTCAGCCCTCCTTGACGCAGCGGCAACACCTTGTTCTCGTCCGTCACCATGGTTCCGATTTTAAGTTGTCGCAGAGAAATCCAGGATTCGATTTCTTGATGAAGGACACGGTGCAGTTCTTCCCCCTGTGTGACTCTGTTCGCCCAGGCAAACAAGGTTCAGAACAGTGTGCCACCGCCGTGCCCTGCACATGCGGTATGCTGGAGGGGCACTGCGAATTGTCCCTGCAGTGGAGGCTGAGGATACGGTGGAGGATGAGGAGGCAGAGGCGGACATTGTCGCAGAACCAACAGCGTGAAAACGTGGAGGCGAAGGTGGCGTCACCTGGCCAAGTTGCTGGTGTGGCTGTGCAGAAACCACATTCACCCAGTGGGCCGTAAAGGACATATATTATCCCTGACCGTAGTTATAGCTCCACACGTTCGCGCTGCTGTGCACTTTGGCAGACACCGACAGGCTCAAGGACTGGCCCACCCACATATGTGTGCAGGGATGGTACTGCCTTTTTTGAAAATAAATGATTGCTTGGGACTCTCCATCTTGACTTGGCACAAGTCATCAGTTCTCTGAAAGGTTCAGAGTTCACCACTTGGGAAGGGAAGGACTAAAGCACCAGTAACTTGGCCAGGAGCACATTCAGCTTCTGCACCGTTGGATGAGTGCACACATACTGTTGTCTCTTGGCAATCGCTTCGGTGATCGATTGCTGATGGAATCACTGACGAGGAGTAGGAGGAGGAGCAGGAGCATCAGGACCAGCAGATGATGGAAAGGACAGACTGCTCCCTTCGGCTGAGGTGGTGGAGCCTTGACAGCCTGAGACCGGGTGCTTGCCACTGGGTGATGCAGCGGTTGCTGAGGCAGGATGGGCCACCACATCGGAGCCACGGTTCTCCCAGGCCACTTTATGGTGACGCTGCATATGTTGACGCAGGGCCGTGGTGCCAATATTGGCACCCTGGCCATGCTTCACCTTCTGCCCACAGATTCCACAAATGGCTTGACAAAAAACTGCCACACCGCCGAGTAGGTGATATTACCCCCAACAATCCGCACTGACTGACTGCTACCGCCACTGCTTTCGTGAACCTCTGCACCACTACTTTCCGGGCAGGTAGGCTCCTGCAAATTGGGTGTTCTGCTCCGGGCATGTTTGGCTCCCGTCCTCCCACTGTTGCCACCCTGCTGACTCCCTGCCACGCTAGCAACTTGCTGGCTCCGCAGCTGCCTCACGGGCAAGCTGCCACCCTCTTCTGCTGATGATGATGAAGCCCCTACTTCACCCGGCTCCCAAGTGCAATCAGCTGCATCATCATCATCAAGTACTGATATCCTCCTCAACAGTCTCAGGGTCAGCAGCCTGACCGCTCACAACACCAACTCCCATGCCACTCTCCTCATCCCTACTTGCCCGCCTACAGGAGGAAGCGGCAGATTTCGCCTCCACATCTTGGTTTTCAAGTAGCTGCTGGCTGTCCTCTAGTGGCTGGAGATGTCTGATATCAATTGGGACAAAGTGCATGGCCGAGTCAACCATTCAAGAACAGCTGGGTTGTTGGTCAAGACACGACTGCTAGATGACACTGGAAGCTCAGGCTTCTCGCTGCGACTCCTGCTGCCATGCCCCCTTACTCTTCTGCAACCTATGCCTGCGCCAGAAACATTTAGGCCTCTGCTACTCCCCTGTGCAGGGCTTGGCACTTCTCTGTCTGACATACTGTTAGATCAAATAAATAAATAAAAATTAAATTAAAACATCCCAAAAAAGTATTTTCTCTTCACCACACAACGGCTAATAAGCCCTTTCTTTCCCACTAATACACAACAAAGAAGGCTTTAGAACTCATAACTGCACAACTGAATAGCAAATAGGCCCTTACTTTTTTCCACTTATACACGGCACTTCTCTGTCTGACATACTGTTAGATCAAATAAATAAATAAAAATGAAATTAAAACATCCCAAAAAAGTATTTTCTCTTCACCACACAACGGCTAATAAGCCCTTTTTTCCCCACTAATACACAACAAAGAAGGCTTTAGAACTCATAACTGCACAACTGAATAGCAAATAGGCCCTTACTTTTTTCCACTTATACACGCCACTACACAACAAAGAAGGCTTTAGAACATATAACTGCACTGCTAAACGCTAAATAATATATTTTTTTTGCCACTTATACACGCCAAAAAGGGCTTTAGAACATATAACTGCACCGATGAATGGCAAATAGGCCTTTTCTTTTTTCCACTTATACATAGTAACATAGTAACATAGTACATAAGGCCGAAAAAAGACATTTGTCCATCCAGTTCGGCCTGTCATCCTGCAAGTTGATCCAGAGGAAGGCAAAAAAAAAAAACTGTGAGGTAGAAGCCAATTTTCCTCACTTTAGGGGAATAAAAAATTCCTTCCGGACTCCAATCAGGCAATCAGAATAACTCACTGGATCAACGATCCCTCTCTAGTAGCTATATCCTGTAATATTATCACACTCCAGAAATACATCCAGGCCCCTCTTGAATTCCTTTATTGTACTCACCATCACCACCTCCTCAGGCAGAGAGTTCCATAGTCTCACTGCTCTTACCGTAAAGAATCCTCTTCTATGTTTGTGTACAAACCTTCTTTCCTCTAGTCGCAGAGGATGTCCCCTCGTCACAGTCACAAAATACATGCCACAAAAGGCTTTAGAACATATAACTGCACCGCTAAACAGCAAATATATATTTTTTTGCCACTAATACACGGCAAAAAGGGCTTTAGAACATATAACTGCACCGCTGAATGGCAAATATATACTTTCTTGCCACTAATACACACCAGATAGGGCTGTAATTTTCTCACTTCACTACACAACGGCAAATGCTTTTTTTGTGTGTCACTAATAAATGCCAAAAAGGGCTCTAGAACATATAACTGCACTGTTGAACGGAAAATATATTTTGTTTTGCACTAATACATGCCAAAAAGGGCTGCTATTTTTATAATTTCACCACACAACGGCAAATATTTTTATGTGTGCCACTAATACACTCCAGAAAAGACTTTAGAACATATAACTGCACCGCTGAACGGCAAAAAATGTTTTCTTTGCCACTAACACACACCAAAAAGGGCTTTAGAACATATAACTGCACTGCTGAATGGCAAATAATATATATTATTTTTGCAATTAATACATGCCAAAAAGGGCTTTAGAGCATATAACTGCACCACTGAACATCAATTATATATATATATATATATATTATTATTTTTTTGCCCTAATACACGCCAAAAAGGGCTGTAAGTTTCTCACTTTACCACACAACGGCAAATACTTTTTATGTGCCACTAATACACGCCAAAAAGGACTTTAGAACATATAACTGCACCACTAAACAGGAAATAAGCCCTTACTGTTTTCCACTCATACACGCCTCAAAAAGATTTAGAACATAAAACTACAATGCAGAATGGCAAATAGGCCCTTATTTTTTTCCATTTATACACGTCACAAAAGGTTTTATAACATATAACTGCACCGCTGAACACAAATAATATATATTTTTTTGCCACTAATACAAATATATATTATTTGCCGTTCAGCGGTGCAGTTATATGTTCTAAAGCCCTTTTTGGCATGTATTAGTGGCACAAAAAAAGTATTTGTTGTTGTGTGGTAAAGTGAGAAAATTACTGCCTTTTTCAGTGTGTATTAGAGCAAAAAATTACATATATATATATAATTGACGTTCAGCGGTGCAGTTATATGTTCAAAAGCCCTTTTTGGCAAAAAAAGGGCTGTGATTTTCTCACTTTACCACGTGTTTAATACTTTTTTTGTGCCACTAATACATGCCAAAAAGGGCTTTAGAACATATAACTGCACCGCTAAACGGCGGATATATATTTTTTGGACACTAATACATGCCAAAAAGGACTGTAATTATCTCACTTCACCACACAACGGCAAATATTTTTTGTGTGCCAGTAATACACTTTAGAAAAGGCTTTAGAACATATAACTGCACCGCTGAACGGCAAATAATATATATATTTTTTTGCCACTTATACACACCACAAAATGCTTTAGTACATATAACTGCACCGCTGAAAATCAATTATATGATATAAATTTTTTTGCCACTAATACACACCAAAAAGGGCTGTAATTTTCTTACTTTACCACACAACGGCAAATACCTTTTTTTGTGCCACTAATACAAGCCAAAAAGTTCTTTAGAACATACAACTGCGCCGCTGAACGGCAAATATATATATTTTTCCCACTAATACAGGCCAAAAAGGCAGTAATTTTCTTACTTTTTTTGTGCCACTAATACACACCAAAAAGTTCTTTAAAACATATAACTGCACAGATGAACGGCAAATTGGCCCTTTTTTCCACTTATACAAGCCACAAAAGGCTTTAGAACATATAACTGCACCGCTGAACGGCAAATAATATATATTTTTTTGCCATTAATACATGCCAAAAAGGGCTTTAGAAGATATAACTGCACCGCTAAACGGCAAATATGCCTTTATTTTATTCCACTTATTCACGCCAAAAAAGGCTTTAGAACATATAACTGCACTGCAGAACGGCAAAAAATATATATATTTTTTGCTACTAATACACTCCAAAAAGGGCTTTAAAACATATGACTGCACCGCTGAAAAGGAAATAGGCCCTTACTGTTTTCCACTTATACACGCCACAAAAAGGTTTTAGAACTTTAGAACATATAACACCGCTGATTGGCATATAATAGTTATTTTTTTCCTCTAATACACGGCAAAAAGGGCTTTAGAACATATAACTGCACTGCTGAACGTCAAATAGGCCCTTATTTTTTTCCATTTATACACGTCACAAAAAGGTTTTAGAACATATAACTGTTCAGCTGAACGACAAATAATGTTTTTTGCCACTAATACATGCCAAAAAGGGCTGTAGTTTTCTCACTTTACCACATGTCATATACTTTTTTGTGCCACTAATACACGCCAAAATGGGCTTTAGAACATATTACTGCACTGCTGAACGACAAATAGGCCCATAGCTTTTTCTTATACACGCAGCAAAAAGCTTTGGAACATATAACTGCACCACTAAACAGCAAATAATATATATTTGTTTGCCACTAATACATACCAAAAAGGTCTTTCATATAACATATAACTGCACTGCTGAATGGCAAGTAAAATATATTTTTTTTAGACTAATACACGGGCTAATACTGATTCCTCCCTATCCTTTCTCTGAACTTCTGTACTGCAAAATACAAGTTTTAAAGTATTTTCTACCACTGTCCCTAGCTCCTGCTGATGTTTCTGCCTGCAGTAAGTACACTGGAAAATGGCTGAATCCAAGATGAGTGAGGCTATTTCTAGAGCTGTGACATCACAGGGGCTGCTGATTGGCTGCATGCATGGCATTGTGGGTGATCTCTCGTTCCCATAGTTCCTTGCTCCATGTCCTAACACATGCAGCAGCCATTTTAGGAAAAAATGTGATTCGGTACCACAAATTTGGATTTGGTGCAAATTAAATTTTTCATGAAATTCAGATCGAATTCCACTTTATCAACTTCAATACACTCATCTGTACTCATACTGCATAATGGTTATATGGATTATCTATTAATTACATATTAGATCACATGAATTGTAAGTTGTGCTGCAAAGATATCTTGAATACAAAGGGGGAGTTTTCTCATCTCCCTTGCACCAGAAAAATTGGCTTTAAAAAGTCAAAAGCTGTGTGTTTGCACCTCTTTCAATTCAACGTTTTTAAAATGCCACTCCTTTTATGCCGTACTCGCCACTTTTCCATGGCTACTCTGATCTGTCTTAGATTTCTGTTTAGGCGCACTGACTTTCGGAACATATGCCTACTTTTTGATGAGACCTGCACCTTGTCATAAATGTGGCGCATCCTTCGATAGTGCTGGAGATATCAAGATCAGCGCAGAAAGTGGTTGTCTTGATAAATCTCCCCAAAAACGTTTCTGAAAATAGCGAGCTGTCACAGAGTCACATATAACATCAAACCTTGATGAATATGCATTAGCTGATAGACTTGGAAGATGACACAAAGTTTTAAGTCCTAAATAAGGAAATCAAAATCATATTATTAAGTACCCTTTAACTAATCCTTTTAGGGAAGTAAATTGATAGAGACAATCACAGAAATGTTATACGGTATTGATCAAACTTGATGGCCAATTCATTAAATCTCTCCAATGCTCTCTTATGATAATGTCTAGAACAACTGGAAACCTATTGACTTAAAATTACAGTGTAATAGAGCTGAGTCTAGTTGTGACAGTATAGGGTAAACACAAGTCTTATCAGGGATAGTTTTTAGCACAGGGGTCACCTAACATTACGTTCCCTGCATTCCTGGGTCTCTCCAGTTAGGCTCCATTCACACGTCCGTGGTGTGTTGCGGACCCGCAAATTGCAGATCTGCAACACACCCGCCAGGCACCCCTATAGAAATGCCTATTCTTGTCCACAAGCTGCGGACAAGAATAGGGCATGTTCTATCTTTTGCGGAGCTGCGGACCCGAAGATCGGGGGCGCACTCCAAAAATTCGGATGCGGACAGCACACTGTGTGCTGTCCACATCCATTCAGTCCCCATAGAAAATGAATGGGTCCGCAACCATTCCGCAAAATTACAGAACGGATGCGGACCCATTTGCGGACATGTGAATGGAGCCTTACAGTGAGGAACAGAAGTATTTGAACATCCTGCGATTTTGCAGGTTCTCCCACTTAGAAATCATGGAGGGGTCTGAAATTCACATTGTAGGTGCATTCCCACTCTGAGAGACAGAATAAAAATTTAAAAAAATCAGGAAATCACATTGTATGATTTTTAAAGAATTTATTTGTCTTGCACTGCTGAACATAAGTATTTGAACACCTGAGAAACAGCAAGAATTCTGGCTCTCAAAGACCTGTTACTGTGCCTTTAAAAAGTCCACCTCTACTCCACTCATTAATCTATCTTAGTAGCTACTGTCTGATCTTTTTAAAGACACCTGTCCACCGCACAGTCAGTTAGACGCCAACTACTACCATGGGCAAGACCAAACAGCTGTCAAAAGACACCAGAGACAAAATTGTGGACCTCCACAAGGCTGGAAAGGTCTATGGGGCAATTGCCAAGCAGATTGGTGAAAATAGATCAATTGTTAGAAAATTATAGAAGCTAAAGACGACTGTCAGTCTTGCTCGGACTGGGGCTCCATTTGCAGCACGCCAGACCTGCAGGGTATAGCGACAGTGAGGTCACAGTATGGGCAATCGAGGGTTACTCACTTTTTGGAGGACCCTGGGCAGGCATGCGGCAGTGAAGGAGAGGCGGACACTAGTTCCTCTGGGGCACACTCTGTAGATAGGGACCAGGCCTGATGGTATGTGAGGTGCCCTGGATGTTATAGGTGTTTTGAGTGCCTGAGGCAAGGTCCCTTTAAGGATCGTGACGCCAGTGCCTGTAACGGTGGCACACCGGTTTGCAGGAATAGTAATTGAGGTACACAGATTGTATGGTGAACCAAACGTTGCTTTACTTGGAAAACAGTCCAACTTTGTACAGTCAATTACAGTTGTTAATGATGATGCAGTCCCTTGAACAATACTTCACAAGCAGGTTTCCTTTCAATAATGGCAGGTATTAATCATGCAAGATACTTGGAGGGCAAACGGTTAATGCTGTGCAGTAAAATGCTGCTCTATCCCCTCAGCTATTCTAGCTGGCTGGATCACAAGGCCCGGATGCCTAATTGCTGGCTTTAATCCTTGGTATATAAGTCCTTCCTGCTCACTTTATAGTACTTCTGCCCATCAGGTTACTTATCTGTACTTGGTTGTATTATCCTCGCTTGGTAGGGAAACTGCAGGTTTCTCCCAGGAGGTGCTCTCCTACTACTGGGGTATCTCGACTGAGCTAAACTTAGCCTCAGGAGCTTCAGGCTGACGAGGTGACTCCTCTAGTCCCCTGGAATACACTGCCTATCTCTTGCCTGGGCCGTCCTATATATAACTAGGGCTCTCTAGCTCCCTCTAACGCCTGCGAGGCTAAACTGCACCCTGACAGGCCTGACACCCAGTTAACACAGGGAAATGCATACACATAACAGTAAGGCAGTAAACGCCTTGACCTAGTGGGACACTACACATTCAAGATCTCACCTCAAATCTACGCCAAAATTTTGGCAAAGGTCTTGGCTGATAGGCTGTCAAAGGTTATTAAAGTAGTAATAAATAAAGATCAGACAGGTTTTATACCGGGTAGAACAATATACTCAAATATAAGAAGGTTGTTCCTTAACATCGAAGCCAATAGATTAGATGCAGGTGAGAAAGCGATACTTTCACTGGACGCCCAAATGGCATTTGACTGTATTGAATGGGAGTACCTATGGGCAGTATTAAAAAGGGTTGGTATAGGGGAGGGATTTATAAGGTGGATTCAGTTAATATATCTTAACCCAAGGGCTAGAGTGGTTGTGGATGGGAGCTTGTCCCTGCCGTTTGCCCTATATCGTGGCACTAGGCAGGGATGCCCTCTCTCCCCACTGTTATTTGCTATCGCAATTGAGCCTCTGGCAAGCATAATAAGAAATGATAGGGAGATTAAAGGGTTTCAATATGTGGGTGGAGAGGAAAAACTGTTAATGTATGTGGACGATATTTTACTTTTTTTGCACAATACTGGGGATTAGTGATGAGCGGCAGGGGCAATATTCGAATTTGCGATATTTCGCGAATATTTGGGCGAATATTCGCCATATATTCGAGAATTCGCGAATTCATGATCTCCAGGCATTATTTTCGCATAAAAATTCGCATGAACTTGTATTTCCCCAAAAATCTAATATTCGCAATTACGAATATATTTTGCGATATTCGAAATAGTCGCGAATTCTCGAAGTGCCGATATTCGCAATTAAAATTCGCAATTCGAATATTCGTGATCAACACTACTGGGGATCAGTTTAATAGAGTGACAGAAATAATAGATAATTTTTTTTTTTTCTGATCTAAATATTAATTGGGGGAAATCACATATGTTACTATTAGGAGATGGACAATTACAGGGAGACTCACGGGTGCACGTCCTCGAAAAACACAAGAATTTTAAATATCTTGGTATACAAATTTCCAGAAATATAGAAGAATATGAAAAATTAAATGTCCTCCCCTTAATAAAAGAACTTAGAACAAAAATACATATATGGAAAAGACTACCAATGTCAATACAAGGTCGAGTAAATTTAATAAAAATGGTCTTTCTCCCAAAAATACTGTTTTGCAAAATGCTCCAGCGAGAATATCGCAGAACATTTTTAAGCTACTTGATAGCCTAATGGGGGATTTTATTTGGAAGGGAGCCATCCCTCGGATAAAGAAAGAAGTCCTTCAGCTTCCAGTGCGGGAGGGAGGATTAGCGGTTCCTAACTTTTTTTTTACTATCTAATAACACAATATGGGAACATAAAGGGTAGTTTAGATAGTTTGGTGGGTAGTCAAGAAATAAATAGATGGGGATGGAAAGAGGAGTGGAATCACTTAGAGGTGTTGGAATCAGGTTTTTTTTGGGAAAAAAAAATATTGGTAACAGAACACTAAACCTAGTAGAATATGTATGGGGGGAAATTAAAAAAATATTAGAGATTAAAGGGTTTTTGCATTATACACCGATTTGGAAAAATCTTAATTTAAAGGAACTGGAAATGATCAGGATTTATATAGACTGGGAAAAAAAAAGGAATGAAATACTTAGATCAGATCTTTGAGGAAGATAAGCTGAAGGACTTTAAAACAATGGTAGTGGAATTTGGGATTCCCCATAGAGATATGTATAAATATTTTCAGCTTAGGAATGCGCTGCGGACAGTGGAGCAGGATGATAAGTATAGAAGGGAAAAATCAGACATGCTGGATAAATTAACTAGAGGAGGGGAAGGAGGAGGAATAACCGCAAGGAGATATGGGATCTTGATGGAGGGAAAGAAAAAAAGGATTACAATGCTTGCCGTGAAAAAAAGGGAGAACTAGAATCTTTTACGGAAGAGAAATGGAGAGATGCCCTTAGAAACTATGCGAGGGTGTCCAAAATGTTGGGAGGAGAAAGCCGATTTAATACACTGTTTCTGGAGATGCCCCAAACTCCTTAGATATTGGACAGAAATAGCAGAAACCGTATTTTTGCTTTTGAAGGTTCAGTTGCCCAATGATCCAGTAATCTGTTTTTTAGGGGCAACTGAACATTTGAAGTTAAATAAAAAAATACGATTGGTTTTGAATAAAGTATTATTCCAAGCCAGACTTCTTATACTTAGGAAATGGATAAAGGCAGATTCACCGACAGTGGAGAAAAGCAATAGATAACTTAATTAAAGAAGAACGTGTGATGGAGAGTCATACTAAAAAATCACAAAATCTTGACGAAGTATGGAAAAATTGGTTACGCTAGGGCTGGACGTGTTTTTTTTTTTTTTCTTCACGTCTCCCCCCCCTCTCCCTATGGGTGGTGGAAGGGTATAAAATAAAGATAAATAGTAACTATTAATTGTTAATATTGACTTTTTCTACTGCCAGATTAATGTGTTTTCTTTTGGATGTTTTTTTATGAAATTGAAATAAAGACTAATTTGAAAAAATAAAAAATAAAAGATCTCACCTCGTGAGGAATCAGCCCAGGGCTATAAGGGAGGAGCTGGTCATGGTTAATGACATGAAGAGAGCTGGGACCACAGTTTCAAAGGTCACTGTCGGTAGAACTCTACACCGTCATGGTTTCAAATCATGCATTGCATGGAAGGTTCCTCTGCTCAAGTCATAACATGTCCAGGCCCATCTGAAGTTTGCCAATGACCATCTGGATGATCCAGAGGAGGCATGGGAGAAAGTCATGGGATCAGATGAGACCAAAGTAGAACTTTTTGGTCTAAACTTCACTCGTCATGTTTGGAGGAAAAAGAAGGATGAGTTGCATCTCAAGAACATCCCTACTGTGAAGCATAGGGGTAGTAACATCATGCTTTGGGGGGGTTTTTCTGCGAAGGGGACAGGATGACTGCACTGTATTAAGGAGAGGATGCATGGGGCCATTTATTGTGAGATTTTGAGCAACAACCTCTTTCCCCCAGTCAGAGCATTGAAGATGGGTCGTGGCTGGGTCTTCCAACATGACAATGACCCGAAGCACACAGCCAGGATAACCAAGGAGTGGCTCCATAAGAAGCATATTAAGGTTCTGGAGTGACCTAGCCAGTCTCCAGACCTAAATACAATAGAACATCTTTGGAGGAAGCTGAAACTCTGTGCTGTTCAGCGACAGCCCCGAAACCTGACAGATCTAGAGGAGATCTGTGTGGAGGAGTTGGCCAAAATCCCTGTCACGAATGAGAGGAAACATTTGACCTCTGTAATTGCAAACAAAGGCTTCTGTACCAAATATTAACACAGATATGGTGTTCAAATACTTATGTTCAGCAGTGCAAGACAAATACATTCTTTAAAAATCATACAATATGATTTCCTGATTTTAAATTTTTTTTATTATTCTGTCTCTCAGAGTGGGAATGTATCTACAATGTGAATTTCAGACCCCTCCATAATTTCTAAGTGGGAGAACTTGCAAAATCGTAGGGTGTTCAAATACTTCTGTCCCTGACTGTATATAATTTCATGATTGTCCTATTCCATGACGTAAAGTCATGATTTTATTAAAGACACAGAGGCGAGTATTGCACAACTCTCTTTACTGATCTACTATAGCAGCAAAGAATGAACAGTCAAATCATAAAGAAAAAACCATAACAACCAACTCCTCCCCTCTATCCGAGTATATAAGGGCTCAACCCCTGGGATCCTCCTCTTTCTTTGTACTGCCACTCCAAACTGCAGAACATTCCGAAACTGGAACTCCAGCCTGGACGCAACAATAGGTGGCCAAACTCCTCAACGGAAGGAGAACATCAACTGGCGCTGTAAATGAACTTGGCCGAGCATCTGGACATGAATCCTCAACTGAATGGACATCTCAACCTGTGGAGTAGAAAAAAGGAATCCAGAAATAAAGAACAATTGATTGTACAAGGCGTACATGAGCGCCAAAGGGACATATGTACTCTATACAAATAAATAAGAGAAAAAAAAGGATGAAGAAGCATAAAATCCAACAATACATCTTATATATATAAACATAAAAGCAAAGGGCAGGAAGGGAGGGCAATATTCGCCTCCATGTCTTTAATAAAATCATGACTTTACGTCATGGAATAGGAAAATCATGAAATTTTATAACAAGACACGGAGGCTCCTATTGCAAGTTTAAAGCTGAGAAACGACAGAAGCAAAAGCATGTGACAGGGGATGAAAATAGAACTCCCGAAAAGTGGACACTCTAGACCAGTCCGCTAAGCGCATGACATCCTCCAGACAAGCCCCAAAAAACAGCCATGGAAGTAGCTGCCACACTGGGGACCGAGTGAGCTGTAAAAATACCCGTGTCAATGCCCGCCTGGCCAAGGATCCACTTAACCCAGCGCAAAAGAGTTACATTAGTGACGGGAGCGTAGGGTCTACGAAAAGAGATAGATAAATGAGGAAATTCAGGGAACGCAGAGCCGAAGTACGGGACTCATACTCCTGTAAGCAAGTTACCGGACAAAGTTGAGGCGACTGCTGGAAATAAGGGTAAGCCACAGAGCGGATATTAGTTTTGGTCCGCCTGGAAATGTTGAATTGGACTCCCTCCGGGGTGAAAGAGCGTGCATCGTAATCTAGGGCCCGAACGTCCGAGACCCTCTTACAAGAAATTAGACACAACAATGTAACCAGTTTCGCCGATAACTGGCAGAGAGACAGTTGCTAGTTAGGAGACCAAGTAGATAGAAAATTTAACACTAACCCCACATCCCAGGTAGCAGAAAAACGCGGCCTGGGAGGCCGAGACAGACGAGATCCTTTAAGTAAACGACACACAAGCGAATGTTGGCCCACAGGGCATCCCTCAAAACCCTCGTGCCTAGATGAGATCGCCGACCTATAAAGATTGATCGTACGATAGGCCTTCCCCAAGTTGTAGAGGGAAGACAAAAAAGACAAAACCGCATTTACAGGGGCTTGAAAGTGATCCAAATTGCGCTTTCCGCACCAACGATCCCAAGCGGCTCTATAAGCACGTCTGGTCCCATGGGCCCATGCGCTTTCCAGTAAGAAAAGCAGCTGTCCCCGAAATTTCTGGCACCGTGCCGGAACTCCTGAGATACTGCATGCGAGAAGGCATAGCAACCCCAACAGCAGCAGAGGATGGGATTCTCCCGTCGGGCCCCGGAGCAGAGAGGGTTGGTCTGGAAGGAGAAGTGGAAAATCCACTAACAGTTCCAGCACCTGCGGGAACCAAGGCTGCGACCTCCAAAGGGGCAGGACCAAGACTAGTTCTGCTGATTGACGCTGAACTTGCAGGAGAACCCGAGGGATCAGTGCAAATGGGGGAAAAGCGTACATCAACTCTCCTCCCCAGTGTTGTAGGAACGCGTCCACCGCCTCCGCCAGAGGGTCCAGCCACCAGCTGAAGAATCTGGGCAGCTGGGTGTTCAAACGGGTCGCAAACAAATCTATAGAGAGTGGACCCCAACGTGATGACAAAATTAGGAACACCCTCTCGTCTAGCTTCCAGTCGCTGGAATCCGAGATATATTGCGAATTCCAGTCCGCCAACACATTGTGGCGGCCAGGAAGATGTTCCGCTACTACCACAATGCCCCTGGCGAGGCAGAACTCCCAAAAATCCTTTGCCAGGTAGGTCAGAACTGAAGAACATGTTCCGCCCATAACGTTGACGTATCGGACCGCAGAGATGTTGTCCATCCGCAGTCTGATACAGGTTGTGACGGTGCCATTGGCGAAACTGCGTATCGCCAAAGACCCTGCCAACAACTCCAGGCCGTTGATATGGAGGTGAGCCTCTTCCGGGGACCAGGGGCCTGCTGTGGAATCCCCATTGCAGTGCGCTCCCCAGCCGTGCAAGCTGGCATCCGATTCTATGACAAGGTCCGGTTGCGGACCAAATATGGCTTTGCCGTTCCAAACAGAGAGGTTCTGGATCCACCACCGCAACTCGTCCTTCGTCTCCCTGTCTAAAACGTCAATATCTGCATACGTGGCTCCGGCTCGCAGATGGGCAATCTTAAGCCGTTGAAGAGCCCGGTAGTGTAAAGGAGCCGGAAATATTGCCTGGATGGAAGATGCCAGGAGCCCTATTAGTCGCGCTAAGTGCCGTAGAGTTAAATGTGGTCGTTGCAAGGCATGGCGTAGCTCCTTGCGGATCGCCCGGATTTTGGACAGGGGAAGATAGAGGGTCAGTGAATTGGAATCCACCCTAAAACCGAGGAATTCTATTGAGGTCGATGACGTGAGTGTCAAGGAACCATGAACCAGACGTACAACAAGAGATAAGTGGAAAATAAGAAGGCTTTATTGAAAATCAAGCCGTAAGCAAAAGTCCAAACGGATGGCTAAACCGAAGCAGGGTCTTGTGTAGACAGAGGTCAGGAACCAGAAGGGTAGTCAGACGAAGCCAGGATCAGGAACCAACGGGGTAGTCAGACGAAGCCAGGATCAGGAACCAACGGGGTAGTCAGACGAGGCCAGGATCAGGAACCAGAAGCAGCAGCAGTCTTAGAGGCATGTGAACACAGGAGGACCAAGCAAGGAACTGAAGCCACAGACCTCCTATATATGAGCTAGGCATCCAGCTCCTCCCAGTGGGAAGGAGAAGCCGCAGGGTGGGAGGCTACAAGAAACCCAGAAACCAAGATGGCCGCCAGCACATGTCAAACGAAGGAGAACAGTGAGAAGGTAAGACCATGACAGTACCTCCCCCTCAAGGGCCCCTCCTCCGCGGAGTAAGGAACGGTTTCTGAGGGAAGCGTGCGTGGAAGGCTCGGAGCAAAGCAGGAGCATGGACATCTGCGGAGGGAACCCAGGAACGCTCCTCTGGACCATAACCACGCCAATGGACCAAAAACTGCAACCGACCGCGGACCAGGCGCGAGTCCAGGATATTGCTCACCTCATATTCCTCACGATTGCCCACTTGGACCGGACGGGGCCGAGGAACCGAGGAAGTGAAACGATTACACACCAATGGCTTCAACAGGGAGACATGAAACACGTTGGAGATCCGCATGCCAGGAGGAAGCGCAAGGGCATAGGCTACCGGGTTTACCCTGCGAAGCACTCGGAAGGGACCAACAAAGCGAGGCGCCAGCTTGGGAGTGGGCACTCGAAGGTTGAGGTTGCGGGTGGACAACCATACACGGTCTCCGACCTGGTAGGAAGGAGCGGGCGCTCGTCTGCGATCAGCCTGGAGTCTCTGGCGCTGCGCAGAGACCTCAAGGGACCTCTGGATCTGTACCCAAGAAGCACGTAGGACGGAAAGGTGATCCTCCACAGCCGGAATATCCTAGGGAGAGAATACCTCCGGTAACACGGCAGGTTGGAACCCATAATTGGCCATGAAGGGAGACGTCCCAGAGGAAGAGTTCACCGCCGTGTTCCTGGCAAACTCAGCCCAAGGCAGGAGGTCAACCCAATTGTCTTGGTGATCGGAGACATAGCAACGAAGGAATTGCTCCAAGGCCTGATTGGATCGTTCTGCGGCCCCATTGGACTGAGGGTGGTAGGCCGAGGAGAAAGAGAGATGAATCCCCAACTGGGAGCAAAAGGCGCGCCAGAACCTGGACACAAACTGACTCCCCCGATCCGACACAATCTCCTTGGGCAAACCGTGCAACCGGAAGACCTCCCTGGCGAAAATCGTGGCCAACTCTTGTGCAGAGGGTAACTTCTTGAGAGGAACACAGTGGCACATTTTGGAAAACCGATCCACAATCATGAGAATGACCGTATGGCCTCGGGATGCAGGGAGGTCCACAATGAAATCCATCCCCAGGTGTGACCATGGGCGCTCCCCGGTGGCTATGGGTTGCAACAGGCCCAACGGAAGGTGCCGAGGGGACTTACTCTGGGCACAAACGGAGCATGCCGCTACATATGCGGCGATGTCGGAACGTAGAGAAGGCCACCAGAACAGACGTGAAACAGCCCAGGACAGCTGATTCTTTCCAGGATGCCCCGCGGCCTTGGAGTTATGGTAGGTTCGCAACAACCGAGTGCGCAACTCCTCAGGCACAAAACACCTGCCGTTGGGTCTCCCAGAGGGAGCACCAGATTGAGCCGCCAAAATCTGCTCACCCAGGGGAGAGGTCAGGCTGGTGCGAATGGCGGCCAGGATCTGATTCGGAGGTATGACCGAAGTCGGAATCGACTCCTCCCCGGACAGCTCGGAGTACTGCCGTGATAAGGCATCCGCTCTGATGTTCTTGGAACCGGGTAAGTAGGAGACCACGTAATTAAAACGTGACAAGAACAGAGCCCATCTGGCCTGACGTGGTGTCAATCTCTTGGCCTCAGAAAGGTAGGTCAGATTATTGTGGTCCGTCAGGATGAGAACCGGAACCACCGAACCCTCGAGCAAGTGCCTCCATTCTTTAAGGGCCTGCACGATGGCCAATAACTCCCTGTCACCAATCTGATAGTTGCACTCCGCGGAAGACAGTTTCCGGGAGTAAAACCCACAAGGAAGCAGAGGACCCTCTGGTGTTCTACGCTGAGACAGAAGGGCGCCTACTCCCGTCTCAGACGCGTCCACCTAGAGGACAAAGGGCAACCCAGGGTTGGGATGCGACAGAATCGGAGCCGACACAAAGGCGGACTTTAGAGCCTCAAACGCTCGGATGGCCTCGAGCGGCCAGACCTGGAAATTACTGCCCTTCCTGGTCAGATCCGTGAGCGGCTTGGCTAGCATAGAAAAGTCCCTGATGAACTTCCGATAATAATTGGCGAAGCCCAAAAAGCGCTGCAGGGCACGGAGACCACTGGGCTGGGGCCACTGTAAGACAGCCGAAACCTTCTCAGGATCCATGGAGAACCCCTCAGCGGAAATGATGTAACCTAAGAAGGTTACCTGGGATCGGTGAAATTCGCATTTCTCAAGCTTACCGAACAGCCTGTTCTCTCGTAACCGTTGCAACACTCGTCTGACATCCATAATGTGGGCCTCCATGGATTCAGAATATACCAAGATGTCATCCAAATAGACCACCACACACTGCTGCAACAGGTCACGGAAAACATCGTTGATGAATTCCTGGAAGACTGCGGGCGCATTGCACAACCCAAAGGGCATAACCAAGGATTCATAATGACCGGTCCTGGTGTTAAACGCGGTCTTCCACTCATCGCCCGCCTTGATCCTTACCAGGTTATATGCCGCCCTCAGGTCGAGTTTGGTAAAGACCGTGGCCCCTTTGAGGCGATCGAACAGCTCGGAAATCAAGGGTATCGGGTAAGCGTTCTTGATCGTGATGCGATTGAGACCCCTGTAATCGATGCAAGGCCTCAACTCACCGCCCTTCTTTTTCACAAAGAAAAATCCAGCCCCTGCCGGGGACGAGGATTTGCGAATGTGTCCGCGTGAAAGCGCCTCCCTCACGTACTCCTCCATGGCCTCATTCTCCGCTACCGACAGTGGATAGACTTTGCCACGAGGAGGAACGGCACCAGATTGTAACTCTATGGCACAATCGTATGGGCGGTGCGGAGGTAGGGCAACCGCGCGCACCTTATCGAATACATCCCGGTACTCTTCGTATTCAGGAGGCAACAGAGAGTCCGAGGAAGTACACAGCAACTTGGCAGGCCCATGGATGCAACTAGCCCCACACTGCGGTGACCACGAGAGGATCTCGGCCGATCTCCAATCGAAAGTCGGATTATGCTTCTGGAGCCAGGGGTACCCCAAGACCACCGAGTAGTGTGGAGACGAAATCACCTGGAAACAGACCGACTCTCTGTGAATGGCACCAATGGCTATCCCCACTGGAAGGGTCTCCTGAGTCACGTGTGGCGGCAGAAGGGGTCTGCCGTCTATCGCCTCAAGAGCCAGTGGGGAACCTCGAGGCTGCAGAGGAATGGAATTGGCGGCAGCGAACACACTATCAATGAACAAACCACCAGCACCAGAGTCCACCAACGCCTGGGTCGTCACCGAGCCCCCGACCCAGGAGAGGACAACAGTGATCAGTGGTTTGTCAACACGGGAAACCGGGGACGAGGAGACTCCACCCAAGATCTGCCCCCGACAGGATCTCAGGTGCGAGCGTTTCCCGGACGGTTCGGACATGCCAACCGAAAATGCCCACCGAGACCACAGTACATGCATCGGCCCTCGCGTCTCCGGAGTACCCTCTCCCCCTCGGACAGGCGAGCAAACCCCAGCTGCATGGGTTCACCCCCAGACAAGTCATCCCCAGGAGGCGTGGGAGGAGAGGGAGGCACGGGTGGGACAGCAAACGTAGGCGCCAATCTGTTAGAAGACCTCCGCAGGCTCTCCTTAAAGGAAGGTCTCTCCCTGAGTCTGGTGTCAATCAAAATCAGGAAAGAAATAAGAGACTCCAGCTCCACTGGTAGGTCCTTAGCTGCAACCTCATCCTTCAAGGCATCCGAGAGACCATGAGAGAAAGCAGCGACCAGAGCCTCATTATTCCAGCCCACCTCTGCTGCCAGGGTACGAAACTCAATGGCGTATTCAGCTACGGATCGTGAACCCTGTCTGATGGACATAAGGAGCTTCGCAGCAGAGGCAGCACGAGCCGGCACATCGAATACCTTCCGAAGAGAAGCAACAAAACCGGAAAACTCGGCAACCACCGGATTGTTGTTCTCCCATAAAGGGCTAGCCCAGGCCAAGGCCTTGTCCGAGAGCAGCGAGATCAAGAAGCCCACCTTTGATCTCTCAGTAGGAAAGGCATGTGGCAGCAACTCGAAATAAATGCCCACCTGGTTAAGGAAACCTCGGCACTGAGTTGGCTCTTCCCCAAAGCGCTGTGGAAGGGGGGAGGAACCGTTCATACCCCGAGACACCGCAGGCGCAGCAACAGGTGTCGGGGTAGACTCTGGCGCAACAACCGGAGCGGCAGTAGGAGCGGGCCCAGGAGCGACAACCGACCCATCGGCAACGGAAGCGAAATGAGCCGTGCGTTCAAGCAGGGTTTGCAACGCCACAGCGAACCGACCCAACAGGTGATCCTGCTGATCAAGTCTGGCAACCAGCGTAGGTAGCGAGGATGGCCCTGTACCGTCAGAATTCATGGCTTGGTCCTAATGTCAAGGAACCATGAACCAGACGTACAACAAGAGATAAGTGGAAAATAAGAAGGCTTTATTGAAAATCAAGCCGTAAGCAAAAGTCCAAACGGATGGCTAAACCGAAGCAGGGTCTTGCGTAGACAGAGGTCAGGAACCAGAAGGGTAGTCAGACGAAGCCAGGATCAGGAACCAACGGGGTAGTCAGACGAAGCCAGGATCAGGAACCAACGGGGTAGTCAGACGAGGCCAGGATCAGGAACCAGAAGCAGCAGCAGTCTTAGAGGCATGTGAACACAGGAGGACCAAGCAAGGAACTGAAGCCACAGACCTCCTATATATATGAGCTAGGCATCCAGCTCCTCCCAGTGGGAAGGAGAAGCCGCAGGGTGGGAGGCTACAAGAAACCCAGAAACCAAGATGGCAGCCAGCACATGTCAAACGAAGGAGAACAGTGAGAAGGTAAGACCATGACAGTGAGGCAGGACTTTTCTTGGTTTATGATAAACCCCAGGCCGGATAGGAGATTGACGGACATAGAGAAGTGTTTGCGAAAGAGGGACGGACTTTGTTCCATGATAAGGATGTCGTCTAGATAAATTATCATGCGCGCCCCCCTGCTGCGTAGCCAGGCAACCACTGGTTTCATCAACTTGGTGAAACACCAAGGGGTGGAAGAGAGGCCAAACGGTAGGCAAGTGAAGCGCCAAATCTGTTCTCCCCAACGAAAGCGGAGCAGATCCCTGGAGGTCAGAGCTACCGGGACAGTGAGGTACGCATCTTTTAGGTCTAATTTCGCTCCTCCTAGGCGACTGGATGGTATGTCCCTCAGTAGATGGATGCCCTCCATCTTGAAATGTCGATATTTGACTAACGCATTGAGGGGTTTCAAGTTGATGACTAGGTGCATCTGGCCTCCCCTTTTCTGCACCAGAAACATATTACTGATGACACCCGTGGTATGGGTCATGGTGCGTTCTATTGCTCTCTTGTGGAGCAGTTATCTGAGCTCCGAGTGAAGCTGCTGTTGGGCTGGACTGGATAAACGTATAGGCGGAAGGGTAGGTATAAGGCTCAGGGAGGCCACTAAGTCTATTGTGAAACCCCTGACAGTCTTCAATACCCACAGGTCTGAGGTGATTTCGGACCAGGCATGAAAAAAGAAACAGAGCCTGCCCCCGACACAACTTGTTGAAAAAGGTAAAGGAGGAATAGGGTAGGGACTTACCGACTGGACGTCTAAAGCTGGATGCTCCACGAAAACCTCTTGAAAGTCCTGGGGCGCCCCTTGAGGGGAAGAAAGGAGGCTGGTGTCTGGGATCCTGAAGTGAGGATCTGTAGTTGTAGGAGCCTCTCTCCGTGCCGCGAGGATGGAAGTTAGAACGGCCGGACAGGCGGCCCCTTGAGCTGCTGGCCCTACTGGAGAAACGGTTTTGAAAGACCTTTCTCATGGACGTCTGGGATTTATCCAGAGCTGTGAAAGCCACTACATACTAACGGATGGCTAAACGGATGGCTAAACCGAACGGATGGCTAAACCGAAGCAGGGTCTTGCGTAGACAGAGGTCAGGAACCAGAAGGGTAGTCAGACGAAGCCAGGATCAGGAACCAACGGGGTAGTCAGACGAAGCCAGGATCAGGAACCAACGGGGTAGTCAGACGAGGCCAGGATCAGGAACCAGAAGCAGCAGCAGTCTTAGAGGCATGTGAACACAGGAGGACCAAGCAAGGAACTGAAGCCACAGACCTCCTATATATATGAGCTAGGCATCCAGCTCCTCCCAGTGGGAAGGAGAAGCCGCAGGGTGGGAGGCTACAAGAAACCCAGAAACCAAGATGGCCGCCAGCACATGTCAAACGAAGGAGAACAGTGAGAAGGTAAGACCATGACAGTGAGGCAGGACTTTTCTTGGTTTATGATAAACCCCAGGCCGGATAGGAGATTGACGGACATAGAGAAGTGTTTGCGAAAGAGGGACGGACTTTGTTCCATGATAAGGATGTCGTCTAGATAAATTATCATGCGCGCCCCCCTGCTGCGTAGCCAGGCAACCACTGGTTTCATCAACTTGGTGAAACACCAAGGGGCGGAAGAGAGGCCAAACGGTAGGCAAGTGAAGCGCCAAATCTGTTCTCCCCAACGAAAGCGGAGCAGATCCCTGGAGGTCAGAGCTACCGGGACAGTGAGGTACGCATCTTTTAGGTCTAATTTCGCTCCTCCTAGGCGACTGGATGGTATGTCCCTCAGTAGATGGATGCCCTCCATCTTGAAATGTCGATATTTGACTAACGCATTGAGGGGTTTCAAGTTGATGACTAGGTGCATCTGGCCTCCCCTTTTCTGCACCAGAAACATATTACTGATGACACCCGTGGTATGGGTCATGGTGCGTTCTATTGCTCTCTTGTGGAGCAGTTATCTGAGCTCCGAGTGAAGCTGCTGTTGGGCTGGACTGGATAAACGTATAGGCGGAAGGGTAGGTATAAGGCTCAGGGAGGCCACTAAGTCTATTGTGAAACCCCTGACAGTCTTCAATACCCACAGGTCTGAGGTGATTTCGGACCAGGCATGAAAAAAGAAACAGAGCCTGCCCCCGACACAACTTGTTGAAAAAGGTAAAGGAGGAATAGGGTAGGGACTTACCGACTGGACGTCTAAAGCTGGATGCTCCACGAAAACCTCTTGAAAGTCCTGGGGCGCCCCTTGAGGGGAAGAAAGGAGGCTGGTGTCTGGGATCCTGAAGTGAGGATCTGTAGTTGTAGGAGCCTCTCTCCGTGCCGCGAGGATGGAAGTTAGAACGGCCTGACAGGCGGCCCCTTGAGCTGCTGGCCTTACTGGAGAAACAGTTTTGAAAGACCTTTCTCATGGACGTCTGGGATTTATCCAGAGCTGTGAAAGCCACTACATACTAACGGATGGCTAAACGGATGGCTAAACCGAACGGATGGCTAAACCGAAGCAGGGTCTTGCGTAGACAGAGGTCAGGAACCAGAAGGGTAGTCAGACGAAGCCAGGATCAGGAACCAACGGGGTAGTCAGACGAAGCCAGGATCAGGAACCAACGGGGTAGTCAGACGAGGCCAGGATCAGGAACCAGAAGCAGCAGCAGTCTTAGAGGCATGTGAACACAGGAGGACCAAGCAAGGAACTGAAGCCACAGACCTCCTATATATATGAGCTAGGCATCCAGCTCCTCCCAGTGGGAAGGAGAAGCCGCAGGGTGGGAGGCTACAAGAAACCCAGAAACCAAGATGGCCGCCAGCACATGTCAAACGAAGGAGAACAGTGAGAAGGTAAGACCATGACAGTGAGGCAGGACTTTTCTTGGTTTATGATAAACCCCAGGCCGGATAGGAGATTGACGGACATAGAGAAGTGTTTGCGAAAGAGGGACGGACTTTGTTCCATGATAAGGATGTCGTCTAGATAAATTATCATGCGCGCCCCCCTGCTGCGTAGCCAGGCAACCACTGGTTTCATCAACTTGGTGAAACACCAAGGGGCGGAAGAGAGGCCAAACGGTAGGCAAGTGAAGCGCCAAATCTGTTCTCCCCAACGAAAGCGGAGCAGATCCCTGGAGGTCAGAGCTACCGGGACAGTGAGGTACGCATCTTTTAGGTCTAATTTCGCTCCTCCTAGGCGACTGGATGGTATGTCCCTCAGTAGATGGATGCCCTCCATCTTGAAATGTCGATATTTGACTAACGCATTGAGGGGTTTCAAGTTGATGACTAGGTGCATCTGGCCTCCCCTTTTCTGCACCAGAAACATATTACTGATGACACCCGTGGTATGGGTCATGGTGCGTTCTATTGCTCTCTTGTGGAGCAGTTATCTGAGCTCCGAGTGAAGCTGCTGTTGGGCTGGACTGGATAAACGTATAGGCGGAAGGGTAGGTATAAGGCTCAGGGAGGCCACTAAGTCTATTGTGAAACCCCTGACAGTCTTCAATACCCACAGGTCTGAGGTGATTTCGGACCAGGCATGAAAAAAGAAACAGAGCCTGCCCCCGACACAACTTGTTGAAAAAGGTAAAGGAGGAATAGGGTAGGGACTTACCGACTGGACGTCTAAAGCTGGATGCTCCACGAAAACCTCTTGAAAGTCCTGGGGCGCCCCTTGAGGGGAAGAAAGGAGGCTGGTGTCTGGGATCCTGAAGTGAGGATCTGTAGTTGTAGGAGCCTCTCTCCGTGCCGCGAGGATGGAAGTTAGAACGGCCGGACAGGCGGCCCCTTGAGCTGCTGGCCCTACTGGAGAAACAGTTTTGAAAGACCTTTCTCATGGACGTCTGGGATTTATCCAGAGCTGTGAAAGCCACTACATACTTGCCCAATTCTTTTATAAATGATTCCCCAAACAAAAGGCCTTGGGCTTCCTTGCCCGCCTCAGATAATGGCCTTGCATAGGGAGGTGTTCACATTCCCTGTAATGCAAATGGCCCTCTGGATCCACCCTCCTAATTCTATGGGATCCACTAATCTACCTTCTGCTTTGGCGGACTCCGCCATATCAAATATTCTGGCAAGCGGGCCCGTGATGTCTAGGAGCTTGTCCTGGACGGCTCTCAGAGCCGAATCTAACCCTTTTTTGGGGTTGAACCCTGTTTTGGACAGAAACTGTGCCATTTTAAGGTCCACTGTTGGTGTTTCACACACCTTGTGAGGGATTTGTGGGCGTGGGCATTCTGCCCGTAATTTGTTACGCGACTCCTTGCTTAGAGGAGTGCGGATCTTAGATTCCAAATACCGAGCCACGTGAGTGGCCGGGAGCCACTCTGCAGAGCGGGGATGATGGAGCTCATCGGGGTTGAATAACGGTTCCCCCAACGGGTCGACCAAAAGGTCTTCCTGTACCGTCTGTCCCTCCAGAGGAGTGGCCGCAGTTCTAGAGACTATGGGGTTTGCTACTAAGCCTGGAAGGTCAACCGTAACGTCTGCCAGCTCCTCCTCTGAGTCATAATTAGACTCGTCCTGTGCTTCCTCTATAGATTCCCTTTCTGAATCTGATACTGGCTCAGGCAGGGTCCGGGCCGTCTTCCAAGCGCAAGACTTTTCTGCCTGTCGCGTGCAGGCTCTTTCACGCGGGACAACCACGTGATCATGCGATGGACCTTGACCATCAGTCATAGATGTTCTGGAGGCTGAGGGCATATTAAGATCACCACCTAAACCTTGATTAGACATGCCTGACTGAGAACACAGAACCTAGGAGATGGAATGTGTAAGGGCTGAGGACATAGAGCCCGTAGCTGATATAATTGCGTTTTAAATGGATTGGTGCAGTAAAGCATTCTGCATGTCAGTAGGAGGGACATCCGTTCTCCTATCTAAGGTAGGGGAAACCTGAGCAGTAGAGGGGTTATCCTGTCTAGGAGCAGTACTATTGTTACGGACTGACATGATGAATCGTGGCAGGAGTAAGTCACCCCAGACCACAAGAGCACAATGCAGGGAAAGGACCAAATGACACCTGAAAAGCAAAGGAAAAAAGAACTCATGAGGAACTAATATAATGTATACCTAAGGGGAGCTTATAGGGAAGGTATTGGGAGTCATCAAGGTGTAAAGCACAACGGAGAACTGATCGGCACTCCTGAAGTAAATGTGACCAGAGCCCGATCAAGCACGAAATGGCGCCGAGATCCCGCGAGATCTCGGCTTATAACGACGGCCGCCGCAATCCCGTGAAGTCTCGCGATATTGCGGTCGGAACAATGAAGGAGTCCCAAGATGGCACCCGAAGTCTCGCACTCGCAAGAGTTCGGACGGGGAAGAAGAAAGAAGCGCGGGAACAGCGGATTGCCACAGGAGAAGCCCGGGACAAGATGGACGGTAAGCGCAAGGAGCACAAGCAGAAGGCGCGAACAGAGGCAAAGGTGAGAAAAGGTGATGGCGCAAAAAGCTGTGTCCGAACCGGGAATCGCGTCAAAGCGCTTGGGGGGAGCGCAGAAGGGAAGGAGAAAAAAAAAATATATATATATATGGGATAGGATTAACGCCCAACCAAAGAGGGGGCGAGGTAATAAGTAAATTAAATAAATACCAGGGTAATTAACCCAGAGGTCTAAAGAAAACAAGGTAAAATGGAAAACCATACAGATAAATCTAGGAACAAGGATACTTATCTGCCATGGTAGCAGCAAAGAAAGAGGAGGATCCCAGGGGTTGAGCCCTTATATACTGGGATGGAGGGGAGGAGTTGTTTGCTATGGTTTTTTCTTTTTGATTTGACTGTTCATTCTTTGCTGCTATGGTAGATCAGTAAAGTGAGTTGTGCAATAGGAGCCTCCGTGTCTTGTTATAAAATTCCCACAAATGTGATTTTTGTAGTTGTATATCTATCTATCATCTATCTATCTATCTATCTATCTATCTATCTATCTATCTAAATAGTAATGAAAGCGGCACAGCAATCCAAAACCAATTCAATTGGTGTGCCAGTGGCTGCGGAAGCGATCCAACATCCAGTAAAATAAAAATAAAACAATTTCATGGCACTCCCAGAAATGTGATTCAAAGGTAGTGTTCTTTAATCACCAAAGCAAGGTTTCAGTCCTCTTACTGGGACTTCTCTCAAGCAGTGATATAATACAATGGTGCTCAGTGCATATTTAACCCCTTAAGGACTCGGCCCTATTTCACCTTACGGACATTTTTTGCAAATCTGACCAGTGTCACTTTAAGTGCTGACAACTTTAAAATGCTTTGAATTATCCAGGCCATTCTGAGAGTTTTTTCGTCACATATTGTACTTCATGACACTGGTAAAATGAAGTTAAAAAAAAATAATCATTTTTATTTATAAAAATTACAAAATTTACAATTTTTTTTTTTATTGAAAATTTCCAAGTTTCAATTTCTCTACTTCTATAATATATAGTAATACCTCCCAAAATAGTTATTACTTTACATTCCCCATATGTCTACTTCGTGTTTGGATAATTTTGGGAATTATATTACATTTTTTGGGGGATGTTACAAGGCTTAGAAGTTTAGAGGCAAATCTTGTAATTTTTCGGAAATTTTCAAAACCCCAATTTTTAGGGACCAGTTCAGGTCTGAAGTCACTTTGCGAGGATTACATAATAGAAACCACCCAAAAATGACCCCATTCTATAAACTACACCCCTCAATGTATTCAAAACTGATTTTACAAACCTTGTTAACCCTTCAGGTGTTCCACAAGAATTAATGGAAAATAGAGATACAATTTCAAAATTTCACTTTTTGGGCAGATTTACCATTTTAATAATTTTTTTCCAGTTACAAAGCAAGGCTTAACAGCCAAACCAAACTCAACATTTATGGCCCTGATTCTGTAGTTTACAGAAACACCCCATATGTGGTTGTAAACTACTGTATGGGCACACGGCAGGGCGCAGAAGGAAAGAAATGCCATACGGTTTTTGGAAGGCAGAATTTGCTGTAATGTTTTTTTTTACACCATGTCCCATTTGAAGCCCCCCTGATGCAATCCTTAGAGTAGAAACTCCATAAAAGTGACCCCATCTAAGAAACTACACTCCTCAAGGTATATTTAAAACGGATTTTACAAATGTCGTTAACCCTTTAGTTATTGGCAAATGGATGAAATTTCAGAATTTCTATTTTTTGGCAAATTTTCCATTTTAATCCATTTTGCCCAGTAACAAAGCAAGGGTTAACAGCCAAACAAAACTCAATATTTATGGCCCTGATTCTGTAGTTTACAAAAAAGAAAACATATGTGGTCGTAAACAGCTGTACGGGCACACGGCAGGGCGCAGAAGGAAAGGAACGCCATACTGTTTTTGGAAGGCAGATTTTGCTGGACTGTTTTTTTTGACACTATGTCCCAATTGAAGCCCCCCTGATGCACCCCTAGAGTAGAAACTCCAAAAAAGTGGCCCCATTTTAGAAACAATGGGCTAGGGTGGCAGTATTGTTGGTAATAGTTTAGGGTACATATGATTTTTGGTTGCTCTATATTACACTTTTTGTGAGACAAGATAACAGGAAATAGTTGTTTTGGCACCGTTTTTATTTTGTTATGTGATATTTTTATAGACCAGGTTGTGTCGGATGCGGCGATACCTAATATGTATACTTTTTTCATTTATGTAAGTTTTACACAATGATTTCTTTTTTGAAGCAAAAAAAATCATGTTTTAGTGAGAGCCATAATTTTTTCAGTTTTTGCGGGATAATATGATGGTTTTATTGGCACTATTTTGGGGTGCGTGTAACTTTTTTATCGCTTGCCATTATACCTTTTATGATGTAAGATGACAAAAAATGGTTTATTTAGCACAGTTTTTTATTAAATTTATTTTTACGGTGTTTATCTGAGGGGTTAGGTCATGTGATATCTTTACAGAGCCGGTCGATACAGACGCAGCGATACCTAATATGTATACTTTTTTTTATTTATGTAAGTTTTACACAATAATATCATTTTTGAAACAAAAAAAAATCATGTTTTAGTGTCTCCATTTTCTGAGAGCCATAGTTTTTTTTCCGTTTTTGGGCGATTATCTTGGGTAGGGTCTAATTTTTTGCGGGATGAGATGACGGTTTGATTGGCACTATTTTGGGGTGCATATGACTTTTTGATTACACTTCGCTTGCTATTACACTTTTTGTGATGCAGCTATACCAAATATGTAAAAAAAATTTTTATTTATGTACATTTTACACAATAACGGCTTTTTGAAAACAAAAAAAATGTTGTTATAGTGTCTCCATATTCTGAGCCATATTTTTTTTCTTTTTTGGGCGATTGTCTCAGGTAGGGGCAAATTTTTTGTGGGATAAGGTGACGGTTAGATTGGTACTATTTTGGTGGGCAAACGCCTTTTTGATCGCTTGCTGTTGTACTTTTTGTGATGTAAGGTGACCAAAAAATAGTTTATTTAGCACAGTTTTAATTTTTTATTTTTTACGGTGTTCATCTGAGGGGTTAGGTCTTGTGATATTTTTATAGAGCCGGTCAATACGGACGCGGCGATACCTAATATGTATTTTTTTCCCTATTTTTTGCCATTTTTTTTTACTTTATTTGAGGAAAATTGATTTTGTTTATTTTTACTTGAAACTTTAAAAATTTTTGAGGAAAACTAAATTTTTTCAACTTTTTTTCTCACTTTATTTTTTGTCCCACTTTGAGACTTGAACTTTTGTGGGTCTAATCTTCTGTATTGGAATGCATTGGCTGTATGAGTAATACTGTGTGTATTACTCATACAGCTTCCGGCCTGTGAGATCCAGGGGGCTGGATCTCACAGGCTCTTCACCGGAAGGCAGCGCTGATGCCTCAGGAAGGCACCGCGCTGCATTCCATGCCATCGGGGCCCCCCCACAGCCCTATGGGGACCCGATGGCACAGCCGACCACCGCCACCGCACCAGGTAAAAGCTGCAAACTGCAGGTCTGAATTGACCTGCGGTTTGCGGCGATCGCCGACACGGGGGGGGGGGGGGTCACAGGACCCCCCGCGCATTTAGCCGTGGTGCCTGCTCAATGTAACCGTGCTCAGATCACCACCCGCCGGGCGGCGGTGAACGGAATTATAGATGACGAACCGGTACGTCATGGGTCCTTAATGACTCGGGAACCTTGCCGGCATATCTAATACATTTTAATTGAATAAGACATTTAATATTAGTATACCGGAGCGGCGGGGCGAGCTGATCCATGGATGGCACAGTTAGGGGGGGGGTCTGTGGATGCCACTGTTATGGGCTGGGGGGCTGTGCATGCCACTGTTATGGGCTGGGGGGCTGGGGGGCTGTGGATAGCACTGTTATGGGGTGGGGGGTCTGTGGATGGCACATATATAACAGTGCCACCCACAGATCCCCCCTGTAACAGTGCCACCCACAGATCCCCCCTGTAACAGTGCCATCCACAGATCCCCCCTGTAACAGTGCCATCCACAGATCCCCCCTGTAACAGTGCCATCCACAGATCCGCCCCTGTAACAGTGTGTCAGTCATCCACAGATCCCCCCATAACAGTGTCCGTCATCCACAGATCCCCCCCATAACAGTGTTCGTCATCCACAGATCCCCCCATAACAGTGTCCGTCATCCACAGATCCCCCCATAATAGTGTCCGTCATCCACAGATCCCCCCATAACAGTGTCCGTCATCCACAGATCCCCCCATAACAGTGTCTGTCATCCACAGATCCCCCCCATAACAGTGTCTGTCATCCACAGATCCCCCCATAACAGTGTCCTTCACAGATCCCCAGTAATAGTACCACCCACAGACCACCATTAGTTCCAAACCCACCAAAAGCACACCTTTTGGTTAAAAATAAATTTTTTCTTATTTTCCTCCCCAAAAACCTAGGTGCGTCTTATGGGCCGGTGCGTCTTATAGGGCGAAAAATACGGTATTTACCATTGTAGTCCTCATACAGTAAGAATTAGACTCTTCACAATGCTTTAAAATATACCCAAAATAGATTTTTGTTGCATATTTATGCCATAAATTACATTTCCATTTTAATTAGTGAGCAAGTTTTGAGTAATTTTCATCCTAATTAGCATAATTTACTTTCAGTCAACGTGAAGCAGGGACGAGTGCCAGCTGTGTTAACTTTGTTTCATGATGGCTGCCAATCTTTATTCAAAAGCTCTTTTCTCATTGTGCTTCAAAATTAGCTTATTTTCATGCATTATTCTACATGTACTAACCATTAACTATTGTTTACCCAACGTGCAGAACTAAACAACTTTAAGGATTTGAATTAAAAAGAAAAACCCAGTGTCAAATCAGAGTATTTATGTTTGGTCTTTCTGTTTGTCATTTATGCAACAGATTATTGTATTGCATCTTGTGACAGAGATACAATTAGTTTAAAAGTGAAATGTTATAGTTTTTTTCTACTTGTGGGAAGGTGTTGCATGGGGCAGGGTTGAGGGGTAGCAGAAGGAGTAGGAGGATGAGATTTTGTTTTGTCTGCCATTTATTTGTATGTTCAATAAGCAAATGAAATAAAGAAAATGTTTCAAAGTTTGCAATATTATAAAAAAAAAACATGAGACAATAGTGAAGTAACGTCAGTTAAAGATTATTATACTCAAGATTAAAATAGTACCAATATACTGTAAGAGCGTATCAGATAACTGCCAAATTCAACTCAAATTTAGCTCTTTTTTTCTTCCAAAGCCAAAGGAGAAGCAGGACCAAAACTCAAGTTGGGTGTTTCTCATGACTTGAAGGAGATGAATGCTGTTTTTATCTGATATGCTCTTGTATTGGTTTATTTTCTGAGCATATTAAACCCTGCCTGTTTTTAATGTTGAACTGATGGTGCTTCACTATTGGTCTCATGCTCCTGCTTTCCTCTAAAAGGATTTCACTGCTGTAAGACTTGACAATATCATCTGGAGGTGCAGTAACCATTATCAACATGGTGGATGGATTGAAGAAGACATTGATAGATTCAATCCCTCTTTTTGGAATTGTTTTCATGACCTTATGAGTAGCACAAGTTTTTTGACTGTTTAGTGGAAGGAAATCTGTTTGGCTGCTCTTATTTGAACATTGACTTTCAAAATGCCTTTTTTTGTGGTTTTTATTATTAGATTTCAATATATATATATATATATATATATATATATATATATACATACAGTACAGACCAAAAGTTTGGACACACCTTCTCATTCAAAGAGTTTTCTTTATTTTCATGACTATGAAAATTGTAGATTCACACTGAAGGCATCAAAACTATGAATTATACATAACAAAAAAAAGTGTGAAACAACTGAAAATACGCCATATTCTAGGTTCTTCAAAGTAGCCACCTTTTGCTTTGATTGCTGCTTTGCACACTCTTGGCATTTTCTTGATGAGCAAACTTTTGGTCTGTACTGTGTGTGTATATATATATATATATATATATATATATATGGAAACTTATGGCAGCACCAATTCACACAATGTTGGGAGGGTGCTATGTCCAGGGAATTCACTGCTTACCCCAAGATACAGTCGGAAAAGGACAGCACATCCAGTAGTACGAAAAATATTTATTGGGCCACAGTGGCACAGTGAGGCGACGTTTCGGTTTCGGCTCAAAATCCAGAGCCTTTCTCAAGCATGCTTGAGAAAGGCTCTGGATTTTGAGCCGAAACATCGCCTCACTGTGCCACTGTGGCCCAATAAATATTTTTTGTACTACTGGATGTGCTGTCCTTTTCCGACTATATATATATATATATATATATATAATATATATATATATATATATATAATATATTAAATTCCACGGCACATCTAGAAAAACATGAGTTTATTCACCAGAGATACAGCAACATTTTGAGCCTCTCAATGGGATCTTTCTAGCCGCTGGCACCCAGTCACTTTTGTTCGGTTTTGGCTGTGCTGCCCATATTTTGTGTATATATATATATATATATATATATATATATATGTATATTGGCCTTGTATGGCCAGTAGACACATATGGGCCCCTGTATGTGGGCCCAGTATATGGATCTGTCCAGGTTGTGTGTATGTCTATAGATGTATACCTAAGTGCCCCCAGGTTGTGCAGGTATATACAGTCCTGATCAAAAGTTTAAGACCACTTGAAAAATGGCAAAAAATCATATTTTACATTGTTGGATCTTAACAAGGTTCCAAGTAGAGCTTCAACATGCAACAAGAAGAAATGAGAGTGAGACAAAACATTTGTTGAGCATTCAATTAATTGAAAATAACGATTTAACCGAAACAGGCTGTTTTTCAGCTGATCCAAATTTTAGGACCACATGCCTTTAAAAGGCCAAATCTCTGTGCAAAGATGTGGATTAATTGTCATTTTCTGTCACGTAGTCACACATTGTGATGGCAAAGGCAAAAAAACTCTCCCTTTTTGAACATGGTCGGGTTGTTGAACTGCATAAGCAGGGTCTCTCACAGCGTGCCATTGCTGCTGAGGTGGGACGCAGTAAGACAGTGATTTGGAATTTATTAAATGATCCTGAGGGTTTTGGAACAAAAAAGTCAAGTGGAAGACCCAAAAAAATGTCATCAGCGCTGAGCCGGAGGATCCAATTGTCCGTCAAGACACTGGACGATCCTCGACCCAAATTTAGGCCCTTACTGGTGCTGACTGCAGCCCCATAACCATCAGACAACTTCTGAGACTGAAGGGCTTCAAAAAGAAAAAACGTCTTCAAAGACCTTGTCTCCTTGAACGCCACAGAACTGCTCGTTTGGACTTTGCAAGAGAGCACCAAACATAGGACATTCAAAGGTGGAAGAAAGTTTTATTCTCTAATGAGAAAAAATTTAACCTTGATGGTCCTGATAATTTCCAACGTTACTGGCATGACAAGCAGATCCCACCTGAGATGTTTTCTACGCGCCACAGTGGAGGGGATGCCATAATGGTCTGGGGTGCTTTTTCCTTCAGTGGAACAATGGAGCTTCAGGAAGTGCAGGGGCGCCAAACGGCCGCTAGCTATGTCCAGATGTTGCAGAGAGCATTCCTCGTGACTGAGGGCCCTCGCCTGTGTGGTAACGACTGGGTTTTTCAACAGGACAACGCTACAGTGCACAATGCCCGCAGGACAAGAGACTTCTTCCAGGAGAATAACATCACTCTTTTGGCCCATCCTGCGTGTTCCCCTGATCTAAATCCAATTGAGAACCTTTGGGGATGGATGGCAAACAGTTCCAGACAGTAGATGGCCGTCTTCACCACTTGGAGAAATGTTCCCACTCACCTCATGAAAACGCTTGCATAAAGCATGCCGAAACAAATTTTTGAAGTGATAAACAATAACGGCTGGGCTATTCATTACTGAGTTCATGTTTGCAAGTTGGATTTCTATTTTAGGGGGGTTTAGTTTTTGTTTTGGAGGTGTGGTCCTAAACTTTTGATCAGCTGAAAAACAGCCTGTTTCAGTTTATTCGTTGTTTTCATTATATTGAATGCTCAAAAAATGTTTTGTCTCACTCCCATTTCTTCTTGTTGCATGTTGAAGCTCTACTTGGAACCTTGTTAAGATCACAGCATTCTAAATATGATTTTTTGCCATTTTTCAAGTGGTCTTAAACTTTTGATCAGGACTGTATGTATATACTGTATATATACTGATATGATCCCCAGGTTGTGTAATGTATATATCAGCCTAGTTCTGTTTAGGGATTGTTATGACGTGGGCGTGTGTGGTGCCATGGTGTATCTGGGGGGATTCTCTCATTTACACCTTGGGCAGGAATTCCTTTGATTCCTTTGTCTGTACAGATCTTGAGCTAGCCTCAGGGGGCCAACTGGCAGCTCTGTGTGCAAGCATTCCATCACACGCCCATGATGATGTCATATCCCTGCACCTTGGGTTGAAGAGCGGTGGAGGGGGGCTGCTGTTGGGCTTATATTAACCAAGTCAGGACAAAGGCTCTTCTCTTTCTGGGCACCTATGGATGAACAGCACAACAGGAGCAAGCTAAGTTATATGTGTGCTTATGTGGGTATTGTAAGAAGGAACAAGGGGCCGTCAATGACTGAAGATACATGTCAACGAGGTTCCTGGCCTCAGTGAAGTAAGAACCGGATTTTTCCCTGAAGTGTCAGTTTTGCAGTTGCAGTCTGACACTTCAGCTGTTAGTATGGCTGTAAAGCCGATTCGGGCCAATTATTGAGGTTCCATTCGAGCAGATCACTATAGATCTCATAGACCCAGTACCGAAGTCAGCTAGGGGGCACCAGCACATCCTGGTCATCCTCGACTACACCACGTGGTACGCGGAGGCGGTGCCACTGCATCATACGTCATCCAAACTCATAGCTAACTAGTTAATGGAGATGTTTTCTCGAGTGGGTCTGCCTAAGGAGGTTCTAACTGACCAAGAGACCCCGTTTATGTCCAAGGTCATGAGGGAACTCTGAAAGTTGCTCCGCATAAAACAGTAACGGACATCCGTGTGTCATCTGCAAACGGATGGCCTGGTCTAATGATGGGAGGGACTGGGACCTTCTTCTGCCCTATCTCATGTTCGCAGTGTGAGAAGTGCCCCAGGCCTCTACCGGGTTCTCGCCCTTCGAGCTGCTATACGGCAGACACCTTTGCG
This sequence comes from Bufo gargarizans, assembly GCF_014858855.1. Classification (NCBI taxonomy): domain Eukaryota; kingdom Metazoa; phylum Chordata; class Amphibia; order Anura; family Bufonidae; genus Bufo; species Bufo gargarizans. The sequence goes on along the minus strand of NC_058081.1, from coordinate 291,824,492 downwards.
GTTTGTTGGACGTCGCCAAAGAGGTGTGGGAATAACAGCCCAAACCGCACAAAAGTGTTGTTGAGTACGTCACCCAGATGCAGGGATGGAGCCCAGAGTAGGGTCTATAATCGTCAGGCTCTGGTCAGAAACTTTAACCTGGGTGATCGAGTGTTGGTTCTGGTACCGACTGTAGACAGTAAGTTCCTAGCTAGGTGGCAGGGGTCCTACGAGGTAATTGAAAAAATTGGAGAGGTAGATTACAAAGTACACCAGCCAGGGAGCTGAAAGCCACAGCAGGTGTACCATGTGAATCTGCTCAAGCCATAGAAGGAAAGGGAAACCTGTATGGAAGACAGCCCACGACCAGTGTATCTAGGGGAAGCGGTTTCGGTCCCTCGGTCTGAAGCAGGGGAAGCAGCTGTCACAGTGAAAATTGCTGACAGCCTCTCCTCTAAACAGGCTCAGGAAGCCAGGGAGTTTAATTAGTTGGAACACGGATGTGTTCTCGGACCTCCCTGGACGCTCGTCCGTAATCCAGCATGACATTATCACTGACATTTTCACGTTTAACCGGAAGTACAGCTAATGCTCCAGCTGGGTGTCATCGAGGAGTCAAAAAGTGAGTGGGCCAGTCCGATAGTATTAATACCCAAGCCAGACAGGACATTGCGGTTCTATAATGACTTCCGCAAACAGAATGAGGTGTCCAAGTTTGACGCGTATCCCATGCCCCAAGTAGATGAGCTTATTGAAAAGTTGGGCCAAGCCCGGTATTTTTCGGTGTTGGACCTCACCAAAGGGTACTGGCAGGTACCCTTGATGGAGGCTGCCAAATAAAAAACGGCTTTCGTCACACCAGAGGGGCTGTATCAGTACACGGTATAACCCTTTGGTCTACATGGCGCTCCTGCCACGTTTCAAAGGCTAATGGATATTGTACTCCATCCACATCGTCAATACGCTTTGGCGTACCTGAACGCTTAACTGCTAACCAAAAAAAGTGCATGATAGGGTTAGAAGAGACCAAGTACCTAGGGTATGTAATGGGGCACAGAATTTGGGGTAGCGCCATTCTGGTTGTCACACTCCCGGTCCTTTTTAGGTGAGTCTCCTCTGCATGTTAACCCTCCTTCATTTCTATTACCTGGATGTTTACTGACCCTTCAGTTTTACACCCAGTGTGGCTTGCTGCTTATTTTGTTTCCAACTTGCAGCTTCTTGTCTCATATATTTGTTTCATGTTTATATTTGGTTCTCTGCAGTTTACCAGTGACTCACCATTTATTACATATATATATAGGCTAGGCAACATTTGACACCCCTGTACAATGTGTTAGACCATTTGTTCCCTGTGTTTTTTTATATCTGTTTATATGTTTTTCTTGATGTCGATGGTGGTAGACCTTGGCTACGAATGTGTTCCACCCTGCTGAGTTTTGTATTTTACATTCCTTGCTGTGAGTCCAGTCACTGCTGTTTTTTATTTATTCTTGTGCCCCCTTTGAGTAAAACTGTGTTATACTGTGGATTGAGAAAATAGTTGGCTTGCAGAACTGGTGACATTGTAACACTGTTAAGTGGGATGTCATGATGAGCAACCAAGGTCTCTGATCGATACAGGTAACACTGTTTTGCTCAAGGTTTTTGGTAGGGCTGTGTTATACTGGGGACTGGGGCGGACAGACAACATTGGTGTAATGTTGTGCTGCGCACTTAATTCTAGTCCGATCAGGTAACATAGCTCTGATTAGGAATGGGCACAGAATGATTGGCAGCAGAGTGTGGACTGTATTTTTGTGTTGTGGAGTCCCGAAGAGCCATGCCATGGATTCTGCTGGCCTCCACAAGACAGGATGACAGGGGGAAATCAGCCTGAGTACACATGAGTGGACAGGGATACAGTGCCATCAATAACAAGATGGTGTTTTGTCCACAGCTCCCCTCGGATATCCTAACCTAGTAGGGTGGCCATCCTTATCTGTTGGTGCAGAGGGATGTGAAGCAGAGGACGCAATCCTCTGACGGTAGGGTGTTCAGTGTTAGGATAACGAAGGGTCCTGTGAGATAAAGGGCAGCCCAATACCTTTCTCCACTCATGGGTCAAAGGTATTGGTGCTGGTGTAGGACAATTAACTGCACAGTGAGGGGAGAAATCCCCCAGGAGCGGAATTTTCTTCTGTCATAAGTATGTTTACTATGGAGCAGAGGAAAAACCCAGATGACGCCACAGAAGAGACTAGCTATCTGCCCTGACAATCTTGTGAGGCTCCAGAGGATGCCACTGGATTTTGGCAGTGAAGCGACCCTTGTTCAGAGGTCTTCAAGAGATGGAGAACTGTGCCACAATCCAGCGGGAACATTATCTCAGGCTCTGGAGAAAGACTTGGAGATGTTCGGGTGGAAGAGCTTATTCAGCTACAATCACCCAGTGAAAGTTATTTTGGTTCTGGTCATCATCATCTACATGGGACTGTGTATCGGAGGGTCAAGGGACTTATTGACCAAGCACACCAGATCCAGACAGAATTTTACTGAACTAACCAGAGGAGGAGACTCAGGACATAACTCCAACATAGTCCTGTAGCCAGATATCTTATGGACACACTTTGTTTCCTATGAGGGTTTAGGATGTATAACCTATGCCATCCTGAAACCCCATAGTACTGTGTACACATACTGATTATTTGTATGTTTGTCAATTGTGTACCTATAGACACTCTAGGTACAAATGTGTGAAAGCCTATTCTCAGGGAAACTCGCCCAACGCACTGCGGTGAGTTACAATTTGGCTGTATACATTTGCATCCTATAGTCGGTTTCCCATTGACATATGGGTCTGTGACCTACCTGTGTCTTTGTTGGTGTAGAGGGACAGTGCCAGGTTGCATGAGTCTCTATGAGTACACACACTAAATTTAATTTGGTGGTGTTGGGAGGGATGTAACCTATTGTGAATGGGGAAAAAAGTAGATTTGCAACTTTAACCCCAACAACGGTGAAGTTGGACTGAATGTCAGTTAGTGCGCTGTTCTTTCCCGCAGTTAGAATTTAGATACCATGACATCACCTCTTACCAGAAATTCTGACCTGCCTTGTAAAGACCTACATATCTGTTCATGGGAGAACCTCCCCAACAACTGATTCTTCAATCAAGATGGAAGAAGCAGTGTCAGAAGAAAGGTTGTGCCATTACTAACAGGAGGCCATTCCACGGTTGACCGTACTACCTGGAGACCATGAGGGTGAAGCTATCCTAGAGTCTGACTAATAAAAGATGACAATGGGGGCAGCGGCAGGCACCTAAAGATCGACACTGACAACAGAAACAAATGAAGGTTTGTCCACGGTTGCAACGTGGATCGACCTAGAGACTGTGAGGGTGAAGCAATTCCAGAGTCAGGAAAAGACCACATTGGGAGTGACTGATACCTAAAGTTCAACATTGACAGACTGCAGTCCAGAGAAGAAGACGGTGTATCCTGTGGATGAAGACGTCTGGTTACGGTAAAGGGCAGGTCAGAGGAGTCAGTCGCTATGGGTGATGTCTAGGTACCTAAGGGCCAGAGTATACTTCAGTCCTTCCTAGGGTTGGGTGATATACCGGTGTTCACGATATACCGCAGTATTAAAAAACGGCGATATGGAGATATCGCTGTTTCCTAATTACCGCTGTATTTTGTGACGTCATCGAAGTGGTCATGTGCGCTGACCGCTTCAAAAACTGTGTCCGCGGCCACCCGCCCCTGAATCATTACACACCAATTGCTTCCCACAGTGGCCGACCAGGCTCCTCCTCGCTTGCTTTCATGGTGCAGTCTCCGCCCACTGATGTCTAACATCAGAATCAGATGACGCCCAGGCTGAGCAGCGCAGTAGCAGCGAGCGAGTGGCAGGAAAGTCAGTCAGAAGTTGAACTTTATCATAGCTGCTGGACGGGCAGCTATTAAAGGGACACTGACAGGCCCAAATAAGCATATTTAGGTATATATATATATCACAGTTCAGGTCTTCTAAAGTGTATTAAAATCATCTAAGTATCCCCCCTGTCCACCTTATAAATACAGTAAACTGAAGTTTTATAACCTGCTTGAAGCATCTTCAATCTGCCCAAGGGGCGGCGTTTCATCTCCACTTGCGCCCAGCAAGCCGCCCCCAACTGCCGCTTTGAAGCGCCGCCCAGCTCATCAATATTCACTTCGCTGGGCTGCTACTACTGTCCCCGACTTCACAAGATCTGGCGCATGCCCAATATTGGGCATGCGCCGGATCTTGTGAAGTCGGGGACAGTAGTATTGATGAGCTGGGCGGCGCTTCAAAACGGCAGTTGGGGCGGCTGGCTGGGCGCAAGTAGAGATGAAACGCCGCCCCTTGGGCAGATTGAAGACAGTTTACTGTATTTATAAGGTGGACAGGGGGGATACTTAGATGATTTTAATACACTTTAGAAGACCTATACTGTCATATATATACCTAAATATGCTTATTATGCCTGTCAGTGTCACTTTAAAGGTGTAATGTCTCTGCCCCAATGATATGTCTTCTGTCACTGGTAAATGGTTTACTGACCATGGTATTACTGTGCTCAATTGGCCTTCCAACTCTCCTGACCTGAACCCCATAGAGAATCTGTGGGATATTGGGAAGAGAAAGTTGAGAGACGCAAGACCCAACACTCTGGATGAGCTTAAGGCCGCTATCGAAGCTTCCTGGGCCTCCATAACACCTCAGCAGTGCCACAGGCTGATTGCCTCCATGCCACGCCGCATTGAAGCAGTCATTTCTGCAAAAGGATTCCCGACCAAGTATTGAGTGCATAACTGAACCTAATTTTTTGAAGGTTGACTTTTTTTTGTATTAAAAACACTTTTCTTTTATTGGTCGGATGAAATATGCTAATTTTTTGAGATAGGAATTTTGGGTTTTCATGAGCTGTATGCCAAAATCATCAATATTAAAACAATAAAAGGCTTGAACTACTTCAGTTGGTGTGTAATGAATCTAAAATATATGAAAGTCTAATGTTTATCAGTACATTACAGAAAATAATGAACTTTATCACAATATGCTAATTTTTTGAGAAGGACCTGTATATATTGGCCCTGTATGGCCAGTGGACACATATGGATCCCCTGTATGTGGGCCCAGTATATGGATCTGTCCAGGTTGTGTGTATGTCTATACATGTATACCTAAGTGCACCCAGGTTGTGTGGGTATATATATGTATATATATATATATACACTGATATGATCCCCATGTTGTGTAATGTATATATGTATATATATACATCAGCCTAGTTCTGTTATGACGTGGGCGTGTCTGGTGCTATGGTGTATCTGGGGGGATGCTCTCATTTACACCTTGGGCAGGAATTCCTTTGATTCATTTGCCTGTACAGATCCTGAACTAGCCACAGGGGGCCAACTGAATTCTGTGTGCAAGCATTCCGTCACATGCCCACGATTATGTCATATCCCTGCACCTTGGGTTGAAGGGCGGGGGAGGGGGGCTGCTGGTGGGCTTATATTAGCCAAGCCAGGACAAAGGCTCTCTCTTGGTACTGGACAACAAACAGAGTCACACATGGGAGCAGCTCCATGAAGGAAGATGGACCGAACAGTTCCCCATGGAGGAAGTTGAGACAAACAAGCTGGCTAAGTAGCAGTAACCCCTGCTCTGCAACCCCCTGTGTCCCACCTAATATCTAACCTCTTGCTTGACTGATCCTGCTCAGCAGAATTTGACTGGATAACCCATGCTGCCCTGAACCCCAGCATTCAGCCCAGCATTAACCCCCGAACCCTTGCGGGGATGATCACCTCCCTTGCTGGGATGTATTTACCTCTATTTTACCCCTGCAGCAGTAACCCCTTCACTGCTGCTGCCTTGTACCCCTACAGCAGTGTGTTAACCCCTTCACTGCTGCTCCATCCAGAAAACCTTGCATTGTTAACCCTTTCCTGGGTTACCACTGCCCAGTTCCCTGTCCCTGCAGAGCATTCCCTGCCCTGCAGAGCATTAACCCCTGTAATCCCTGCCCCCCCCCACTCCTGCATTCCCTGTGTGCAACCGCAGCATACCCTTGCTGGGCTGTATTAACCCTTGATATTCTGGTACAAACATTGTTAGCCCTTTGCTGGGTTACCCCTGCCCCCAGTCCCCTGCTCCCTTGTGTGCAGCCCCAGCATTCCCTTGCTGGGCTGTATTAACCCTGTATTCCCTGGCCTGTACAAACCCTTGCAGTGCCACAATCCTATTAATCCCTACAGCAGTAATCCCTTCACTGCTGCTGCCCTGAACCCCTGCTGCAGTACCCAGCAGCAGATTAACCCCCTGTATTACACTAGCCTGTATCCCACGGCTACATCCCTGTCTATATCCCTGGCCTGCAAGTATTAACTCTTGCAGTGCCACCATTGTGTTAACCACTTGTACCCCATAGGGACAGTGAGTAGCCAGGCGGGTGAGTTGCTGATATACGTATAAATATATGTAAGTGTAATGTATAGATAGTGGGTGGGTTGGAATGGGAATTGTGTATTGTGTAGTGTAGTTAGGTTTATGTTTAATAATACTGTGTTTATTGTAGTACTGTTACTTTACTGCGGTGTGTATGCCTATAGGTATATATATTTATATCCATTGATCTATAAATTTATATAGATATAGCGCATTATTAGACTTGTATAATTGTATTGTGTAATAAATATTTTTTATTGTTCATAATACAGCGTATAGTGTTTTTAGTGGTCGCCGCCGTAGTATAGTAGTAAGTCGCATGTAGTTTAGTTTAGTGGAGTGTATAGGCAACAGAGGTAGTTAGTTAGACAATTAGCTGACTAACATCACATAGTTAGTTTTTAATATATATAGTATAAATAGGCGGAGTCATCACTAGATGACTCGCGCCTATTTATGAATATTAATTATTGATATTATCCAAAATATCAATAATTCATATTTCCCTGAACATTTGTGCTACAAACATAAAATGTGAATGATTTATTTATTTTTCAGCTTCAATAACATGCAACATAACTTTTTGAGAGGCTGTGCAATGACCATTTCCTTAGATTTAGGCCCCATGCACACGGCCGTGTGCGGGCCGTGGAACCGCGGCCTGGATCCCTCCTGAGAGCAGGAGCGCACGGCGTCACTGGTTGCTATGACGCCGTGCGCTCCCTGCTGCCGGCACAGTACAGTAATACACTGGTATAGATCATACCAGTGTATTACTGTATTGCGGCGGCAGCAGGGAGCGCACGGCGTCATAGCAACCAGTGACGCCGTGCGCTCCTGCTCTCAGGAGGGATCCAGGCCGCGGTTCCACGGCCCGCACACGGCCGTGTGCATGGGGCCTTATTGTGTTACTACCTAGTCTACAGGATATTATATCTATAAATACTAGCAGAGGTTGCTCGGAAATGTGAGCTGTTCTGCAAAAAAAGCTTTTTAAGATTTTTTCTAACAATTGACTTCTTAGTTGTCTCTTCGTTATTTAGAGAATAAAACTGATTTCTATCAAACCCTGCTCCTTCAACTTTCATTACAAGCATCTTTACAGAATAAAATTGAAATATAGAGAATCTTCTAGACTTCTTTATGTTATACTTGTCTCTAACTTACCAGGACATAATGCTGTTGCTCACTGTGCCCATCTACCAGAATAAAATGGGCTTTTAGCGAATGATACATTGTGCAAGGTAATTTTACAGCCCCATCTTGTTCTAAAGTCAAAAGAGAACATAATTATAAGTCTTAAAAACACAGCCAAGAATAATACACGCGTGTTGGTTATATTTATAGAGTTTTCCCCTCAGACATCCTGTACTTTCTAGTGTTTGCTGTAATTAAATTTAATGTTTCAAAACAAAAAGACACAGCACCGTTCAGATATAAATATTCTACATGTGCAGAATGCTCATACTGTACTCAAGGTGCAGTCGCCGCTAGTACTATTGAAGCAAAGCTTTTAAAGCCAAATCTAAAAATACAGATGCAATTAAAATTTGCTGAACTCCCGTTACCTTTACAACACACTTGTGTCAGCGCAATGTTTTTTATATATTTTTTTCCAGAAAACACCTGTGTTTTAACCACCCTCACCAATCACCCAACATTAATTTGCATCCACTTGGGATAAATTTACATATTTGCAAATAAAGGGGGTCATTTATCAAACTGGTGTAAAGTAGAACTGGCTTAGTTGCCCATAGCGATCAATCAGATTCCACCTTTCATTTTCCAAAGGAGCTGTCCAAAATTAAAGGTGGAATCTGATTGGTTGCTATGGGCAACTAAACCAGCACTAATTTACACCAGTTTACACCATAAAAATTTCTAGTACTGGTTTTCTCAACAAAAGAGGAATAACCCTTCCTAAAATATTACCTTTATTAATGAGATTTAAAATAGGTAGTGCCTGATCATGGGAATTCTAAAATTGGTTGAAGGATAATTGGAAAGCGCCCTTGGCCTACTGGTAGCATTGAGCAAATCGAAGTCAAACAAATTGACTTCGATCCAAATTTCACTTTGAAATTCGATTTGCAGCAAAGCAGAATTTCCTCAAGCTTTGTGGTAACAAATCAATTTTCTCTGAAATGGCGGGGGAAAAAACATTTTCACCTCAACTATTTGCACGCAAAATCTCGCACATGGTGACATATGACGTCACCAAGCCAGCCAGCGTGATAGATAAGGTGAGTTTTTTTATTTATTTTATTTTTACTGGATTAACCCCTGACTAAGTAATTAGTCACAAAGTGAATTTCTTTGTGAAATTCGGCGAAGCAGACTAATCGAATATTTGATAACTTTGCTCATCTCTACCCACTAGGTAAACCGTACCCTCTCGAGGATGTGGTCTGGATGGTAGCACCTGTGTGATATTCGGACAGCGAACTGGTAAAGGGAAACTATTCCTGTCTTTCCTTACCTAAAGCTTAATAGCCGCCCTGATAAGAGAAATCCCACTGTCTTCAAAGCTGGCCCTGGGAAGCCCTAATCTGGCAAACAGATGGTAGGAGACTAGTGGAATGCCTAACTGGAGGGTGACGGGGTGGCTGATGGAATCATTGGTATAGGGGTGTAATAGTACATTGTACTGTAGGACAAGGATGTGCACAAGGCCCTAAGGTCTAGTGTACCCAGATCTAATAAACCAAGGGTATCTTTGGGGTGGATAGTGTCACGATGGTGTCACGAACTATCGCTGACCCTGTTGTGTCTGGGGTCAGCAGGTCGCAGCGGGTGGTTACTCGCTCGGTTTCTCAAGTGGTGAGAATGTATTCTGTTCCAGGTTTCCCTGCTTTGGTTTGCGATCCTTTTTGTCCCATTTAGGACAAATCACTCAACAGTAATAATCGTCATGTAATTTTGCCTTCCCACACAAGATGTAACCTACAGTAAGCCAGGTATACATGGGGAAATGATGACTATAACAAGCATATAAAAATATAAGATATGTCACAAGAATACAACAAGAAAGCACTGGGGTATATTAGGATAGAAAAGTCATCTTTGTCACCTTTCCAAATCAGAAAGATATCATCTATAACTCTACTCCAAGTCAGAGCAGTGGTAATGTGCGCACTTGGAGTATCTCCAAAGACGGTAGTCCTCTCCCACCTGACTACACAGACTCCCTCCTCCCTGTCTGGGCCTAACTATATATACTGGGGGTTCCCTAGCTCCCTCTAGTGTTTAGGAGGAGGAACTACACCCTAAAAGGCCTGCTACACACATCACAGGGAAGAAATGAACATAAAAACATATAAGAATACATTAACATGGACTGTTAAATACACTGCCACTGTCCCTCAGGAGTAGGAGAACCACGTGGCCCAATTAACCCTTGTGTAGTGCCTACATTTACCTAGTGGGACACTACATACCCTGTTGCTGTGACATTGCCCGCCCTCGGCGCAACACAAGGGGCCCTGCCCAGCTGGAAACTGCACCTGAAAGACAACAATAATGCAAAGCAGGAACACACATCTACATTTGCAAATACACATATATATATATATATATCAGGCAGCTCCACTGGAAAAAGGAACAAGTCTGGTGAAAAGGGGCATCTTTCTCTTCTCTAAGGATAGTATAAGGTAACAGGGGGCACTGACCTGGTGAAGCGTATCAAGGATACCAGGATAGTCCATAATAAAATACAATAGTCCCATAAAACAGCATCTCAGAGGCCCAATTTAGGGTCATCTCTGTGTACATCACTTTAAGTTAAATATTGCACACATAAAAGAAACAGCACATGAAGTCCACATCTCAGGGGCTATTTTCCCTGGCAAGTCCTGGCATATCAAATTGTGCTGTAATGTCCCTTAATCAACCTGAAAAGGGGGTTAAAAAGGGTTAAGGTGAAAATAAACAAACAGCACAACTTGGCTTTGGTATACTTGGAGCAGGCAGGAGGTCCTGTAAAACAGCATGGCACTTAAAGCACTTGGTATCTTCAGTGGCCGACCACCACCACTGAGCCGTGGGTAACTGGCAGCAGCTCATAGGGCCAAAACAAAGGACTCCTGGAAGGGTTAAATCCACTGTAATAAGGGTCCCTCAGCAAAATCAAAATCATGGCCTGGCAGGCCTATGTCACTACCAGAGCTTTGAGACGTTCTCACAGCTCTGTGTCTCCACCCCTGTGATGATGTCACTTAGAGTTTGGAGGTGTTCTCACTGTTCTGTTTCTCCGCCCCTGTGATGAGCTCTTTACTCCCAGCTGTCTCTCCTGCGTTTGATTTCCTTGCCTTTAAATCACCCCTCCTCCTATTGCAGGGCGTGGATTATATTTCTCTTTTCAGTTGTAGCTCTGCCTTGAGTATCTTCACTTCTTAAGCTACTAGTTCTCTGGACCTGTGTTCTGCTGCTGCAAGCACTCCGGATATTGCCAGCGGCCCTTGGATCCGTCTTCTCTGCGGCTGCAGCTCCATCAGCTAAGTGTGCAGACTTTGTTGTGTACCTGGTGATTTCCTGACTGGATCTGAGGTGGCCACGGTTCCCTCCATATTCTGAGCAGGGCATCGGTGGCCGTGCCCCTTCCACTATTGTAGGGGTTACAGGGCTCATCAGTCTAAGGTACGCGGGCATGCCTCGTTCCACCATTTGGATCCGGGCATGTGCTTTCGCAGCATAGGGAGAGTGTTGAGGGTCTGACAGGGGTCACCCTTTCTCTTCCCTAGTTTGGGTCCGGTCAGTAGCTCTTCTTACTGTGTATGCTCTGGTTACCCTTAAACAGCCGTGACAGCCTACTTACAAATGGGTGTCAAATTCATACTGGTCATCAGTTGCACCCCTTGGCTCTGCTCTAGGTCCTGGCCTGGATCGAGGATCCATGATTGGCTGAGCCCACAATATAGTGTCAACGGGCAGTAGAATCAAGAATGGGCCTCTCACTGGCATAGGCCAGTGGTCTGGGGGTGAATACCGCTGGAGGTCCCATGGATCATGGCAGGAGGCTCACTGGACCTGGGTGGCGCTGGATGAAGGCGACAGACCCGGCTCCTGGCATAAGTTAGCCTCTCCGGTGCTGCAACGCTGCTGGAATCCGTCACAATTGCAGCAGGTTCAGGTACGGGATCCTGGTCCTCTGGCACGGTTGTCGCAGGTTCCGACGCCGGATCCAAACTTTCCCCTTTCCTTAGGGCATCGAGGGCTTCTTGGAACTTCCTCAGGTTCTCCAACATAGTAAGTTCCATACTCTGGACGGCAGGCGCAGCCATTAACTTAGTGCAATCCTCTCCCTTCTACATGCTCGATCCTTCCCTGTAGAGCGACAGGGCGGCACACATTAGTAGTCAAAACCTCCCACTCCTCTGGGAGGCCGCCCCCTGTGTACCCCAGCATAGGGGAGACGGAGTCCGTTTTAGCAGACATGCAAATTTGTAGACAGGGCGGTGGCGCGGACATACAGTCTTTCCAGCTCTTCTAGCAGAAGGCGCCAATTTTTCCTCGCCAAATACAGCACAGCGATGGCGCAGCAAATAAATCCAGTCAGTTTTAGGTGGCTATCTTATTAAGCATAAGGCTGTCAATTCACTGACAGCAAGCGGTGACTTAGAAGCGGCAAAACGGTCCACAGCAATACAATTTTCGCACCGCGATTATTACAGTTCTTTGGCCAAGCAATTTTTCAAATAAACAGATAGGGCTTTTCACTTTATGGGTAAATAACGGCACACAGTTTATATTCCACAATGGTGCAGGAATGATCGTATCCTGTTTGTGACGCCAAAATATGCAGTACGCCGCCCTGCAGGGTATTGCGATGTGAGGTTACGGTTAATAGGCAAACAAGGGTTGCTCTGGGTTACTCACAGTTTATGGGAGACCCTGGGCAGGCGTACGCAGTGATGGAGAGGCTGGCACAGGAGTCCTCTGGGGCACTCTCAGTGTATAGGGACCAGGCCTGATGTTGGGTTAGGTGCCCTGAATGTTGCAGATGTTTAATGTGCCAGGGGCAAGGTCCCTTTAAGATTTGTGACACCAGTGCCTGTAACGGTGGCACACCGATTGATAGTGGTAATAATTGAGGAACACGTTGATGTTGTGAACCAAACTTCCTTTACTGAAACAGTTAACTTTATACAGTCTGAGTTCAGTTCCATATTGCAGCAGCAATCAATAGCAGACTTTTATATCAATCGCAGGTACATTGTTCTTTGCAAGATACTCAGAGGGTAAAAACACTTACAGACCAGGCTGCACCTTTTCCTCAGAAGTCCTGTGCACTATTCCTCAGAACTCCTGACTGTCTCAATCCCAAGGCCCGTATGCCCTAATGCTGGATTTATCCTTGGTAGAAAACTTCCTCAGGTATATATACCTTGCTTCAGGTAAATAATCCTTCTGCCCTTCAGCTCCTCTCAGGTTGGCTGGAATACTCTTCTGCTCTGCTCTGCTCTATGGTTATGGGAACTGCAGGTTTCTCTCAGGAGGCAAACTCTTACCCTGGTAACAATCTTATGAGCTAACTCTGGCTCAATATCCTCTGGTAGGCTGGACTGCATCCACTAGCCTCCTGGTGGCAACTAGAAGCCTGGGCTGTCTAGCTGCATGTCAGGAGGAGGCCCTCAGCTTCTCTCTGGCTAAGGTGCCCTCTCACTTCTGTCTTTCCACAGACTCCTGACTACACAGACTCCCTCCTCCCTGTCTGGGCCTAACTATATATACTGGGGGTTCCCTAGCTCCCTCTAGTGTCTAGGAGGAGGAACTACACCCTAATAGGCCTGCTACACACATCACAGGGAAGAAATGAACATAAAAACATATAAGAATACATTAAAATGAACTGTTAAATACACTGCCATTGTCCCTCAGGAGTAGGAGAACCACGTGGCCCAATTGACCCTTGTGTAGTGCCCACATTTACCTAGTGGAACACTACATACCCTGTTGCTGTGACGTTGCCCGCCCTCGGCGCAACACAAGGGGCCCTGCCCAGCTGGAGACTTCACCTGAAAGACAACAATAATGCAAAGCAGGAACACACATCTACATTTGCAAATACACATATATATCAGGCAGATCCACTGGAAAAGGGAACAAGTCTGGTGAAAATGGGCGTCGTTCTCTTCTCTCAGGATAGTATAAGGTAACAGGGGGCGCTGACCTGGTGGAGAACCACGTGGCCCAATTGACCCTTGTGTAGTGCCCACATTTACCTAGTGGGTGCATTTTGTCCTGTTACCCCTTGTAAAAGTGAAAAATGTGGGTGTAAAGCAACTTTTTGGGGAAAAAATGGAATTTTTCATTTTCACAACCAAGCGTTTTCCTAATTCTGTGAAAGGCTTGATGGGTCAAAGTGCTCACTACACACCTTGAAATATTCCTCGAGGGATGTTGTTTCCAGAATGGGGTCACTTTTTGGGGGTTTCCACTCTTGGGCCACCTCAGGCTCTGTTCAATTGCAAGATGGCTCCTGTGAATTATTCAGGTGAAATCTGCCTTCCAAAAGCCATTTGGTGCTCCTTTCCTTCTGACCCCTGTGGTTTGCCTATATATAGCAGTATACAAGCACATATGGGGTATTGCTGTAATAATGAGAAAATGGGCAATAAATTAGGGGGCACATTTTTGCCAGTTCCCCCTTTTGAAAGGGAACAATCTGGGGCAAAAGTAAATTTTTCTTGAAAAAATGTTTTTTTCACTTTCACAGCCAATTCCATGTTTTACCTTTTGAGGACAAAGTTCTCACTACACATCTTGAAATATTCATTGAAGGGTGTAGTTTCCAGAATGGGGTCACTTTTTGGTGATTTCCACTCTAGGGGTACCTCAGAGTGTCTTTATATGCGACATAGCTCCCACAAGTCTACTTCCCTTTTGGACCCTGACATGCACCCATACATCATTTATGAGCACATATTGAGTGTTGGCGTATTCGTGGCGAAATGGGGAACAAAATGTCCTGTTAGCCCTTGTGAAAGTGAAAAATGTGGGTGTAAAGCAACTTTATCTGGAAAAAAATTTAATTTTTCACAGCCAAGCATTTCCTAATTCTGTCAAACGCCCGATGGGTCAAAGTGCTCACTACACACCTTGAAATATTCCTTGAGGGGTGTAGTTTCCAAAATGGGGTGACTTTTTGGGGGTTTCCACTGTAGGGCCACCTCAGAGTGTCTTCACATGCGACATAGCTCCCAATTACCATTTCAGCTAAATCCGCTCTCCAAAAGCCATATGGTGCTCCTTCCACTCTGAAGCCTGCTGTAAACCCCAGATTCAGGGTCATAGATTTTGAGTTTTGTTTGGCTATTAACTCTTAATGTGTTGAAGAAAAAATAGATTACAATTTAGAATCTGTAAAAAAATAGTTAAATTTTGAAATGTAATTAAAATTTTCCTTTAATTCTCGTGCGGCAGCAAAAGGGTTAACAAAGTTTGTAAAATCAGTTTTGAATACCTTGAGGGGTGTAGTTTCTAAAATGGGGTGGTTTATGGGTGGTTTCTAATATGTAAGCCCCAGAAAGTGACTTCACAACTGAACTGGTCCTAAAAAATTTGGGTTTTGGAAATATTGTTAAATAAGATTTGCTTCTAAACTTCTGAGCCTTCTAACTTCCCCAAAAAATAAAATGCAATTTTCAAAATGATCCAAACATAAAGTAGACATATGGGGAATGTAAAGTAATTACTATTTTTGGAGGTAAAAGTAGAGAAATGTAAATTTGTAAATTTGCTAATTTTTCCAATTTTTTTGTAAATTTGGTATTTTTTTATAAATAAATTGTTTTTTTTTTACTCCATTTTACCAGTGTCATGAAGTATGATATGTGACGAGAAAACAATCTTAGAAAGGCCTGTATAAGTAAAAGCGTTTTAATTTTATTACCACATAAAGTGACACATGTCAGATTTTCAAAAAATGGCCTGGGCAGGAAGGTGAAAACAGGCCCGGGGTTGAAGGGGTTAAGTTATGGGGGAAAATGTATTCAGTGTTGATTTACAAAACCTAGTTTGCCATTGGATACCCAATATAAAAAAAAATATTTATAATGTATTAAACAGTGAAAAGAAAAGAGAAGAATAAGTGACACATTTGAATTGTCTTTTCTACTGTGTTTATCTTCTTGCTTAGCAATATGATTAAAATTTATGTTGCAATGAAACAGTATGACAACCATCTTGAGTAACCAGGGAAACCAACTGCTATTATGCTATAGCTTTGGTAAAGGACATGGATCAAACTCTCCAGCTAAGCTTTAATCACATCCGTACAAGTGCACAGCATGTGTGCCTGTTCTATTTACCTATACATTAATATATGGCCTTGTGAACAGAGCTTCACAAGTATAAAATACCATTATATTATTCCTTGGATATATGATGTAACATAACTCAAGCATGGTCATTGTAATGATTCACATGCGTCTTTTACTCCTAGCAAGAAATGACATAATTGGTAAAGGTGTAGAATTAGAAATGAAAACGTGTGGAAATAGTACTCTTTATTACTTTTAATTCATGTCTTATACAGTGCATTCATAAAGTCTTCACTAAGAATGAGCTAACCAGATGTTACGAACTTTGCAGATTTTTGGCCAGCAGATAAACCCAAACCTTTTCAGATTTGTTTCGGATAAATCTAGTAAAACGGCGCATGGCGGGTAAGGCAGGGTAAGCTGTCAGCCAGGGAGTGAGGAGCTGATGCTGGGTATACCTGACAGTTTGAAACTTGGATAGGGGGTCACTCAAATATCAGGCAAACACACGATATTAAGTATCCACACTAAACTTTATAATTGTGCATAAAAACTACAATAACAAATGCAATTTAAAACATGTCATAAAACACATACAAAAATATGTAAATATAAACCGCTAGATCCCAATATCTGTATGTGCTATGACCGCAATGGGGGATTGGGTGTCCCAAATAGCAATGCCGTCCAGATTAATTCAAACTGATGTTTGGGGCTGAAACAAGATCATTCTTCCATTTGCACTCTTTAAGAATAGCTAACAGGGAGTGCTATTGGTTATTAGTTCGTTGTACGTTACCGCGTCTTCATCCGGTAGTCGCCGGTGTGGTATTCGTACCAATTTTTCGGTTCGGTGAAGTCTCCCGCTCCTCTATGCAAAAGCACAGTGATGTAGTGCAGCGATGTAGCAGGACCTTACTGCTGTGACCGTCCAGGACCTACGTGGCGTGGAGTTCATGCGTAGATAGAGTTCATAGTAATATGAAAAGCTCCTGCTTCGATAATCCCTCACTGTTATTCCCAAACGCGTTTCGGGGGTGAACCCCTTCTTCAGTGGTTAAAAACAGTGGAGACAAAATGTCCTCTTTTATATTGTCCATACTTAAGACATTTGGGTTGGGACATTGGATTAACCAGGTGAGGGATATCTTGAAAACCAGGGAGACACAGTCCCAAGGATTGGAGCCTATCTTTTTATGTTATAGACTTCAACTCCATACAACCTTATATCGATAAATCTCTATGTCGAGATATATTTCAAGTTTCATAGTGGTGTAATATAGTATAAAACCGGTCAAAAGGTATATAAATAGTATACAGACCCTAAAATATATAAAATAGGAAAAAACGCATATGCGGTTTTAATGCGTTTTCAATGCGTTTTTTCCAATTTTGTCTAAAATTGAATCAGAATGATAAAACAGGATACATTTATAATTTCATACCTTGTACACACTCAAAATAGAACAATATATATACATTTTCGCTTTTATCTTCATTATATCCAAAAACTTGCATATTCGGCTTTTATCATTGATGTAAATAGATGTATAGATGTATAGATGGAATCGGGGAGTTGGGCTGACGGGAGAGAGAGATCTGGGTGCTGAGAAACAGCCTGACACAGATGTCCCTGTCCCACCAGACCAACGCCCCATTTATAAAAAACCTAATAATTCCATATCGGCATTTAAGCCTCTTGGTAACAGAGTGTCGAATTCAAATATTGTCTTAGATTCCATCCTGGACATCTGGAGGATATGATTGCCCCCTCTCCATGTATATTTGACTTTTTCTAACGCCATATATTTGAGGCTTGATGGGTCATTATCATGGTAGTCTTTATAGTGTTTAGATAGCGTATGTAATTCATATCCTTTCTTTATATTTGAGATATGCTCCGACACTCTATTCTTTAAGGTTTGCTTTGTTCTGCTGATATATTGTTCATGACACGGGCATTCAATTAAATATATGACATTGACTGAGTCACATGTCAATCCCTCTCTTATAGCCATTGAAAAATAATTTTGAGTTGATTATGCCTTTAGTTTTTTTGGGGGGAATTTGGTATTTTTACAATTAGAACAACGTTCACATCTGTGAAAACCACTAAAGGATAACCAATTTTGTTTCCCTTGTGTGGTATAGTCCTTCTTTTTCACAGAGGGAGCGACTTTAAGGCCCAAATTTGGCACCCTTGTATATGTAATTTGGGGTGTGGTAGTTCGTAGTGGTCCAACTATTTTGTTCCCAAGCAGGTGATGCCAATATTTTTTGATTATTCTTTCCATGCCTTTATATTGGGCATGGAATGGTAAGATCATCCTTAAATTGTCTTCTAATGTCCTTAAATTGTAAAAATACCAAATTCCCCCCAAAAAACCTAAAGGCACAATCAACTCAAAATTATTTTTCAATGGATATAAGAGAGGGGTTGACATGTGACTCAGTCAATGTCATATTTAATTGAATGCCCGTGTCATAAACAATATATCGACAGAACGAAGCAAACCTTAAAGAAGAGAGTGTCGGAGCATATCTCAAATATAAAGAAAGGATATGAATTACATACGCTATCTAAATACTATAAAGACTACCATGATAGTGACCCATCAAGCCTGAAATATATGGCGTTAGAAAAAGTCAAATATATATGGAGAGGGGGCAATCATATCCTCCATATGTCCAGGATGGAATCTAAGAGAATATTTGAATTCGACACTCTATTACCAGGAGGCTTAAATGCCGATATGGAATTATTAGTTTTTTTTATAAATGGGGTGTTGGCCTGGTGGGACAGGGACATCTGTGTCAGGCTGTTTCTCAGCACCCAGATCTCTCTCTCCCATCAGCCCAACTCCCCGATTCCATCTATACATCTATTTACATCAATGATAAAAGCCGAATATGCAAGTTTTTGGATATAATGAAGATAAAAGCGAAAATGTATATATATTGTTCTATTTTGAGTGTGTACAAGGTATGAAATTATAAATGTATCCTGTTTTATCATTCTGATTCAATTTTAGACAAAATTGGAAAAAACACTTTGAAAACGCATTAAAACCGCATATGCGTTTTTTCCTATTTTATATATTTTAGGGTCTGTATACTATTTATATACCCTTTGACCGGTTTTATACTATATTACACCACTATGAAACTTGAAATATATCTCGACATAGAGATTTATCGATATAAGGTTGTATGGAGTTGAAGTCTATAACATAAAAAGATAGGCTCCAATCCTTGGGACTGTGTCTCCCTGGTTTTCAAGATATCCCTCACCTGGTTAACCCAATGTCCCAACCCAAATGTCTTAAGTATGGACAATATAAAAGAGGACATTTTGTCTCCACTGTTTTAACCACTGAAGAAGGGGTTCACCCCCGAAACGCGTTTGGGAATAACAGTGAGGGATTATCGAAGCAGGAGCTTTTCATATTACTATGAACTCTATCTACGCATGAACTCATCAAATATTCGGATACAGGTGATTTGAATCTCCACGCAGAAGACGTCAGCAACACATGACCAAGCAGTGAACCACGTGGGACGCCACGTAGGTCCTGGACGGTCACAGCAGTAAGGTCCTGCTACATCGCTGCACTACATCACTGTGCTTTGCATAGAGGAGCGGGAGACTTCACCGAACCGAAAAATTGGTATGAATACCACACCGGCGACTACCGGATGAAGACGCGGTAACGTACAACGAACTAATAACCAATAGCACTCTCTGTTAGCTATTCTTAAAGAGTGCAAATGGAAGAATGATCTTGTTTCAGCCCCAAACATCAGTTTGAATTAATCTGGATGGCATTGCTATTTGGGACACCCAATCCCCCATTGCGGTCATAGCACCTACAAATATTGGGATCTAGCGGTTTATATTTACATATTTTTGTATGTGTTTTATGACATGTTTTAAATTGCATTTGTTATTGTAGTTTTTATGCACAATTATAAAGTTTAGTGTGGATACTTAATATCGTGTGTTTGCCTGATATTTGAGTGACCCCCTATCCAAGTTTCAAACCACTATTACGCACCAGCAATTGGGAGTGATGAGGGGCTGTGCACCAATCCAGAAGTGGTACAGTGAGAGAGCCACCATTTGTTTTTTCTATTTTATACCTGACAGTTCCTTGTAGCTGTAGTTACTGCCTTATAGCACAACTGCAGCAGCTGTCAAAACCAACTACCTGCGGCAACGTGTTGCTGTGAGAGCATGTGGTGGCAGTGTCTCGGCCTTCTGGGTGATTGCCGTGACATGGTTGCCACGCATGCTGTTGCCGGTGGTTATGTGTTTGGTATGCTTGTGTGTGCTCTTCCGCTTTAAGTGGTTGCCTCCCTCTGTCTGGTGCTGTAAGGGTTAACTCCCTGACTGGGTGTGGTCACTTGGCTTATATCTCCTGTGGTTTCCTGGCTGGAGTGAGTGGTACTTCAGCTGTTGTTGATGCTGGAGCTCTGCCCCAGTCCAGGGTGTTCCAAGGTCTTTTAGCAATGCCATCCCTACGTCTTCTCCATGTCTCCACCCATCCTTATGTGTCTATGTTTGGTGTGGGTTTGATTTGGGATTTGGTTGTTATGTCTTGTGCGTTGTTACATGTCTGGTCCGTTGATGTTGTGTCCAGCATGTCTGCTAGACATTTCCCCTGTTCGTCTTCTGAACCTAAAGACATTAGCAGCCTTGCCTAGAGCCACCTTGATTCGTGTTCGCACGGGGGTCCAGGTTGTTGTTGTGTGGTTATTCCATCTTTGCTGCGGCAGGTAAGTGTTTGATGTTCCGTTGTTACATTGTGTTCTTACCTGCCGTGCAGTTGCTGCATTGTCTTTCTGTCTGCTACTGGCCCGCTGGAGAGATGCCTTTCATCCGTTGTGATGGATGAACAGGAGGTCTCTGCCCTGTCACTGTGTTGAGGGTGATGCAGGGATTCCTAGACCTTTAGGTTCGTGGGTATGAGCCCCCTTACCTTTGAAGGCGGCTCATAGAGCCAGGAGTCTACGGCAATTTTATGGAAGCTTTAGGAGGTGACCAGCTCCCTTTTCCCTGCCTACGGCCTAGTACCTGGTGACATTGTACGGTGGGGAGTTTCCCCCATTCCCCACCGTGACACTCCACCTTTCATTTTCCAAAGGAGCTGTGAAAAATGAAAGGTGGGATCTGGTTGGTTGCGATGGGCAACTAAGCCAGTACTACTTTACATCAATTTGATAAACCTCCCCCATTCCCCCATTGTATTGCACCTCCTTCTCTTTAAGTTCCTTTAAACCAGATTTACAAACCTATCACATACTTTGGGTGACAGTTGTAGGAGAGTACCTTGGGTGGTGGTAGACGGGAGGTACGTGCCACCGGGGGTCCTGGCCCCGGTGGAGTAAAAGCCGGAAAAGTGCATTTTGCTGCGGTTATGCTGTTAACACAGCGGATCTGGGCCGGCTCTTACTGGGAGCAGGCAGATATGCTGGTGGGTGCCTGTCTCCCCACGGTCCAGGCCAGGTTTTGCAGGGAAGGGTTAAAACCCGCCCAGCAACAAGGGTGCGGTGTGCAATGTGGAGGTTTTTGTTTTCTGGCTGTGAGAGTGAGAGGTGGAGGTGAGCTGGGCTGTGTGCTGAGGACTGTAAAGGACTGTGCGGGAACCCGCAGCTAAAGCCAGGAGGGATCTGTGTTCAGTGGCTAGATACCGGACTCAGGGACTTACTTCAAGGAGAAAAAGGTGACATTACTCCTTACTTAAAGCAAAATCAATTTAATGTGACGGAAACAGGCCTCAAGTAGCCTGCAGCAGGTTTGGGGCCCATTCAGGGACTTGCTGTGATTGAGCTATTATTTTTCTGTTGTGTGTGTGACCACCCTCCCTATGAACTGCACCGCCTTTTATTTGTATGCACCGCGTGAATAAACAAAGCATCGTGTTTTTCACAAAGACCGGTCTGTGCTGCCTCTATACTGCACTCGCTACCACTGCCTACCAGAGCGGATCCCCACACTGTAAATTAAGCCCAAAAATGTGAGGGATATGGAAGGTTTACCACCAGCTATCTGGCCAGAAGTAGTAGTAATGTATCAGCCACCGTTGTCCCTGGAGAAAAGCGCAACCTTATCGTTGAGGAGAAAGAGGATAAGACTGTGGATTAGATGGCTCAATCTTCCTTTCAGTTAAAGAAGGATGACGTGGAGGTGACTTCAGAGTCTGACACTGTGCCATGATGTCAAGGTTCACAGCATTCCTCCTGCTCCTCATCCTTGCAACCCCAAGTGGAGCCATCTTAGTCTTCAACCGCCTTCCTACTGGGGTGCCCTACAGCAGACAGTCAAGAGAGTATTGGCGTTGGGAACAGTGACAGTGGCAGTTGGGGCAAATGCAGATCAGGTAAGGGGGGCCAAAGAACCCACCATGATATCCCACAGTCTGAGCTGTGGTAAGGACTGTGTGCTGGACAGGACCTCAAAGCTGGATTGGGGTGCTGAATATGAGGCAAGATCAGAGGAGAAGGGTCATGGCAGTAGCACTAAAGAGCAGAAGCCATGTACCTCCGAAAGAACAGCCAGGGCCATGTCTGCTTCAGGATCTGGTTATGCCGCTAACACTGTGGGTGGGTTAGGCCCAAAACGTGCCACAGCTAAGTTAAGCTCGCCTGCCTCGAGCTCTGCATGAGTATCTCCTGCCTGGCAATTTTTCTCCATGCTACAAAAGACATTAGCATTGCCTTGTTAAACTCTGCAAGAACTAAATAAGTCATAGGCAGGCAAACACAAACATTGGCTTGCATTGCCACACCGTGTTGGAGCTGATTAGCCTGGGTGAGAGTAGCCACACAGGAGAGCAGTTTCTAAATTACATCAAGCAATAAACATCCCGTTGGCTGTCACCCCACTGACTCTGACTGGCCATGGTGGTCAGCGACAATGGGCGAAACATCCTGGCTGCTGTCACGACCCTTGGTCATGGTCGTGACTCCTGTAACCGCATGCAGTTGCCTGCGGTCTTGATGTTGTTGTCAATCACAGGTGAGGGCTATAGTATGTTGCATCACCTGTGGTTGCCGCTGGCAACATTGTGTATGTGGCAGCAGAGCAGCCTGAGCGGTGCTAGGCAGCTTGCTGCAAAAGGGATGCAGTTGCACCTGGCAACCTCCCTTTATAGGTGTGCCTTTTATCGGTGTGCTCGGGGTGTTATATGTGTTGTGTGCACTTCCCCTTTAAGTTGATGTCTTCCCTTCCCTGGTGTTGGAAGGTTTAACTTCCTTCCTAGTGTGTGTGTGCACTGGGTGTGTCTCACTGTGGGTGTGGCTACTTGGCCCTATAAAGCCTCAGTGAATAGCAGTAGTCAGTGGGGGTTCTTCAGCCATGCTTGCTGGAGACATCCTCCTGGTTACTTACCATCTGCCAGTGAGGGCCACCCTGGTGGTCATAAACGTTATGTCTGGTGTTAGTTTATGGTTTATCTGTTATTGCAGCATATGGTTTACTGGGTTCCCGTGTGATGTCTGTTGTGTGCTGTGTTCTTTGTGTTGGTCGTGGATAGCAGCACTTGCACGCGGGTTCCAGGTTGTGTGTCTGTGGCAGGTAAGTGTGGTACTAGTCTCACTTACCTGTCATTGTCATATGTCTGTTTATGTTCCCCTTTCTATGTAGCTTGGCCAGTGAGACTCCTGTTCCTCCGTGTCTAGGAGGAACGGGTCGTCTTACCCTGCTCCTAGTCCAGGGCCACCCTGAGGGCGAGCAGGAATATCAGGTTATGGAGTATGAGCCCTCCTACCTTCAGGGTTGGCTCATACGGATAGGAGACAGGGTCAGAATTAGGGATGTGTAGGAGGTGACATTCTCCCTTATTCCTGTCCTGGCCATGCTCTGACCACCCATCTGCTGATACCGCACGGCTGAGGGTTTTCCCCATCCGCAGCCGTGACAGCTGCCCTGAACATGAGCGAAATGACATATGCTCCCTGCATGTTGTACGTCATCAACCTAGTCGTGCAATTTTTTTTAAATGAGTACACTGGTATGTGCAAGATGCTGGCAATGTCCAGGAGACTGTTCTTTTATTTCTGCCATTTTTAAATGGCTGTCCTGGAATTCCAGTGACAGAACAGCCTGCTGCTACACTGCTTAATCTGCAGCATTTCAACTCTCTGCAATTCAACTTTACACATGCTTGAGCGTCTGTACAAGAAGCGGAAAGCCATTAACAATTTTGGCATGCACCAGATAGCCTAAGCATGTGTTACTTCGAGTTCAGGCATTGTCAGCTCATCTGAGATGGATGCTGAAGACCTTATAAGAGGATGCAAAGTTTGTCAACAGGAACTGTGGCATGAACAATATCATCCCGCTCATATTTATCTTAGAACAGATGTTCATACGAAAAAGAGCAGGGGGCGGCACAGTCAAACAAGCACACAGTCAGTATGCGGCGATCACAGATGCTCCAAGGCCAGCGAGGAAAGAGACGCTCGGCGGTGCACTGCTGCAAACAGTGAGTAGAGTGTAACAAATGTGGATCAGTAGAAGAAACATGCAGCGGCACTCACCGGTGTACGTCAAAACAGCTTTATTCAGCCACAATCAGGCCGGGGGTGGACAAGTCAGACACGCAATGGCAGCGGCGGCCGTTTCGCGCTAATTGCGCTTCATCAGGCTGTGCTTCAATGCGCGTCTGTGTCCGCACTTCCTTTAACCTCTAGTGCAGGCCGACGTCATACAGATGAACGAATCAGGCCGCACATAGGTAAAAGGGGTTGCGCTAAACAACTAAAAACATAGAAAGTGCAACATATTTGCAACACATCAACAAGAAAAAAGAAACAGACATACAAGTATATACAGCACCTATGAATAAATAAAATCAAAGGAATTTGATTACAGGAAAGGGCTGAGGTCATTTCTGTCGTTTAATCCAAGTTCTCCTAACGCTTGTGTACGCAGGATCCAACGGGCTTCCCTCTGCAGGAGGAGGCGGTGTCTATCCCCTCCCTGCAGAGGAGTGGGTACTATTTCTAATCCAGAAAAAGAAATACAACTGGCGTCCCCATTATGAACTTCTTTGACATGTTGGATGAATCTAGGGCACCCCTTTCCTGTTTTTACTGAATTGAGGTGTTCCCTGAACCTTTCAAACAAACACCTGATGGTTTTGCCGATATAAAATCGACCGCAGGGGCACAATAGTAGGTATACTACATATGTGCTCCTGCAATTGATGAAGGAGTTCACTTTATGTTGGATACCTGCAAATCCAATAAATTTCTTCAGGGAATTGTAGTTGCAAAACGAGCAGTTGCCACACTTGAAATTCCCTTTAGGTAAACTGCTATTCAGCCAATTTTCGTTCCTACTGGGCTTAAACCTACTTCTGACTATTCTGTCTTTCACGGTATGTGCCCTTCTAAAGGAAATCAGTGGTTTCTGTTCAGTGAGTTCATGCAGGCTTGCATCTCTCCTTAGTACGTCCCAATTTTTGAAAATGACGGAGCGGATACGCTCTGCCATGGGACTGTACTTAAATGAAAATGCAAACCTCCTGAAATCTGTGTCCCTTTGTTTATTTTCATAATTGGCCCTTCTGAGTAAACTGTCCTGAGAGAAATCCTTTTCAACCTTTCTCATGTCCTCCTCCAATGGTCCTTGGGGGTACCCTCTCTCCATTAGGCGTTTTTTTAGTTCTTCTGCCTGCCTGCAAAAACTAATATTTTTACTGTTAATGCGCCTTAATCTGACAAATTGTCCATAAGGTACAGCTCTCTTAACGCAGGGAGGATGGAAGCTGTCATGGCGGAGCAAGGAGTTGGTCGCCGTGGGCTTCCGGAAGCCCTCCGTGACCAACTCGTCGCCTTCCACCAGGACAGCCACATCCAAGAACTCCAATCTACAACCTCCGAAATTGAGGGTGAATGTCATCCCCATATCATTGCTATTGAGGAAACCCACAAACTCCCTACACTCGCTTTCGGTACCCTCCCACACTATGAAAACGTCATCCACGAACCGTAGGTACGTTTTTAATTTAGATACATACGGATTCATAGTGGAGTAAATGTACCTATCCTCAAATCTAGCGAGGTACATATTAGCGAATGTACAGGAGACGGGGGTCCCCATGGCCGTGCCAACTTTTTGCTTGTACCAATCCGCCCCAAACTGGAACACATTGTTGGTTAATATAAACTCTAATGCCTCACCAATGAAGCTGCAATACATCTGGCTTTTGCCCATATTGGCCACGATGTCAAGGATCGCCTCCACACCCGCATCATGTGGGATGCGGGTGTAGAGGCTCTCCACATCGAGGGACACCAATTGGTACCCCTCCTGCCAATGTAATTCTTTAATGGCTATCAAAAAGTCATTCGTGTCTTTGAGGTATGCAGGAGCACTGGTGAGGACAGGTCTCAGGAGCCAGTCCACATATTTGGACAGAGGCTCCGTCACTGAGCCAATCCCCGCGACGATGGGACGTCGCGGGGGCTGGCTCAGTGATTTATGGACCTTCGGAAGAAAGTACCAGGATGGTTTAGCTGGGGAGGAAGGGACAAGTTTATCCACCATGTTATTGGGGAGGAAACCAGCCTCCACATATTTAAAAATAAGGGATTTTAGTGACTGTTGGATGTTGGCCACAGGGTCCCCCCGTATCCTCTCATACACGCCGGTATCTCCCAGCTGTCTGAGGGCCTCCCTCAAATAATATTCCCTGGACATGAGGACTATGTTTCCCCCCTTGTCCGCCGGTTTAACAACGATATCCTCCTTAGAGCTGAGCCAGGATAAGGCTTTCTGTTCATCATGGGTAATGTTAGGTTGGGCAGTGGAGTATATAATAGCCCTAATATCTCTCATCACTTGATGTTGGAAAGTGTCGATGCTACTACCGGCGGACATGGGGGGATTAAAGGTAGATTGTACTCCACCTCTAAATGGATCTACAGTGGTAATGGGAGGAGACTGATCAGTGACATCCAAACCAGTAAGTATGTTAATGCATTTTATTTCCTCATCACTGAGTTGTGTGGATATCTGAAATGCTCCTGGATCCGGGTGGAGTGGGGACTCTCCCTGTGTAGTTATCAATTTCTTAGGGATATCTTTAAACATTTTATGAAGATACAATTTACGAGTGGCTTTAAATAAATCTATTTCAAAATAGATTTGAAAATAGATTTATTTAAAGCCACTCGTAAATTGTATCTTCATAAAATGTTTAAAGATATCCCTAAGAAATTGATAACTACACAGGGAGAGTCCCCACTCCACCCGGATCCAGGAGCATTTCAGATATCCACACAACTCAGTGATGAGGAAATAAAATGCATTAACATACTTACTGGTTTGGATGTCACTGATCAGTCTCCTCCCATTACCACTGTAGATCCATTTAGAGGTGGAGTACAATCTACCTTTAATCCCCCCATGTCCGCCGGTAGTAGCATCGACACTTTCCAACATCAAGTGATGAGAGATATTAGGGCTATTATATACTCCACTGCCCAACCTAACATTACCCATGATGAACAGAAAGCCTTATCCTGGCTCAGCTCTAAGGAGGATATCGTTGTTAAACCGGCGGACAAGGGGGGAAA
Organism: Bufo gargarizans; assembly: GCF_014858855.1. Taxonomy (NCBI): domain Eukaryota; kingdom Metazoa; phylum Chordata; class Amphibia; order Anura; family Bufonidae; genus Bufo; species Bufo gargarizans. The sequence goes on along the minus strand of NC_058081.1, from coordinate 291,797,205 downwards.
CATAGTCCTCATGTCCAGGGAATATTATTTGAGGGAGGCCCTCAGACAGCTGGGAGATACCGGCGTGTATGAGAGGATACGGGGGGACCCTGTGGCCAACATCCAACAGTCACTAAAATCCCTTATTTTTAAATATGTGGAGGCTGGTTTCCTCCCCAATAACATGGTGGATAAACTTGTCCCTTCCTCCCCAGCTAAACCATCCTGGTACTTTCTTCCGAAGGTCCATAAATCACTGAGCCAGCCCCCGGGACGTCCCATCGTCGCGGGGATTGGCTCAGTGACGGAGCCTCTGTCCAAATATGTGGACTGGCTCCTGAGACCTGTCCTCACCAGTGCTCCTGCATACCTCAAAGACACGAATGACTTTTTGATAGCCATTAAAGAATTACATTGGCAGGAGGGGTACCAATTGGTGTCCCTCGATGTGGAGAGCCTCTACACCCGCATCCCACATGATGCGGGTGTGGAGGCGATCCTTGACATCGTGGCCAATATGGGCAAAAGCCAGATGTATTGCAGCTTCATTGGTGAGGCATTAGAGTTTATATTAACCAACAATGTGTTCCAGTTTGGGGCGGATTGGTACAAGCAAAAAGTTGGCACGGCCATGGGGACCCCCGTCTCCTGTACATTCGCTAATATGTACCTCGCTAGATTTGAGGATAGGTACATTTACTCCACTATGAATCCGTATGTATCTAAATTAAAAACGTACCTACGGTTCGTGGATGACGTTTTCATAGTGTGGGAGGGTACCGAAAGCGAGTGTAGGGAGTTTGTGGGTTTCCTCAATAGCAATGATATGGGGATGACATTCACCCTCAATTTCGGAGGTTGTAGATTGGAGTTCTTGGATGTGGCTGTCCTGGTGGAAGGCGACGAGTTGGTCACGGAGGGCTTCCGGAAGCCCACGGCGACCAACTCCTTGCTCCGCCATGACAGCTTCCATCCTCCCTGCGTTAAGAGAGCTGTACCTTATGGACAATTTGTCAGATTAAGGCGCATTAACAGTAAAAATATTAGTTTTTGCAGGCAGGCAGAAGAACTAAAAAAACGCCTAATGGAGAGAGGGTACCCCCAAGGACCATTGGAGGAGGACATGAGAAAGGTTGAAAAGGATTTCTCTCAGGACAGTTTACTCAGAAGGGCCAATTATGAAAATAAACAAAGGGACACAGATTTCAGGAGGTTTGCATTTTCATTTAAGTACAGTCCCATGGCAGAGCGTATCCGCTCCGTCATTTTCAAAAATTGGGACGTACTAAGGAGAGATGCAAGCCTGCATGAACTCACTGAACAGAAACCACTGATTTCCTTTAGAAGGGCACATACCGTGAAAGACAGAATAGTCAGAAGTAGGTTTAAGCCCAGTAGGAACGAAAATTGGCTGAATAGCAGTTTACCTAAAGGGAATTTCAAGTGTGGCAACTGCTCGTTTTGCAACTACAATTCCCTGAAGAAATTTATTGGATTTGCAGGTATCCAACATAAAGTGAACTCCTTCATCAATTGCAGGAGCACATATGTAGTATACCTACTATTGTGCCCCTGCGGTCGATTTTATATCGGCAAAACCATCAGGTGTTTGTTTGAAAGGTTCAGGGAACACCTCAATTCAGTAAAAACAGGAAAGGGGTGCCCTAGATTCATCCAACATGTCAAAGAAGTTCATAATGGGGACGCCAGTTGTATTTCTTTTTCTGGATTAGAAATAGTACCCACTCCTCTGCAGGGAGGGGATAGACACCGCCTCCTCCTGCAGAGGGAAGCCCGTTGGATCCTGCGTACACAAGCGTTAGGAGAACTTGGATTAAACGACAGAAATGACCTCAGCCCTTTCCTGTAATCAAATTCCTTTGATTTTATTTATTCATAGGTGCTGTATATACTTGTATGTCTGTTTCTTTTTTCTTGCTGATGTGTTGCAAATATGTTGCACTTTCTATGTTTTTAGTTGTTTAGCGCAACCCCTTTTACCTATGTGCGGCCTGATTCGTTCATCTGTATGACGTCGGCCTGCACTAGAGGTTAAAGGAAGTGCGGACACAGACGCGCATTGAAGCACAGCCTGATGAAGCGCAATTAGCGCGAAACGGCCGCCGCTGCCATTGCGTGTCTGACTTGTCCACCCCCGGCCTGATTGTGGCTGAATAAAGCTGTTTTGACGTACACCGGTGAGTGCCGCTGCATGTTTCTTCTACTGATCCACATTAGAACAGATGTTGATGCTCATGCAGCAGGGGACGATGGCAGAAGAAGAACAGCTAATGTATCTGTTGTTGACCCACAAGGAGAAACTGCCATGAAGGATGAGTAGCTGGCACTGTAAGAGGAGGAGGTGGAGGATGATGATAACGATGGCACCATCCAGGACACCTAATCAAACCAGAATGGTGACCTGTACACTTGTTTGCTTACACAGTAACAGGTGTACTGTTGACATCAAGCAGTCTACTTTAGCAGATTACTGGATAGCCATGCTCTTAGACCTTTGCTGTCAAAGCAAACTGGGGGAATGCTTTCGTCACACAAAAAGGGAGGACAAATTGTGTTATTACCAGAAAACACTGTGTATACACCTTACAGTCGCTGCCAGCATGTCAGAAAGGGAGACCCTTCTCCGCCCCCCACAGAATGCCCCCCTCCCGCCGCCACAAGTCACACAAGCCGCAGCAAAAGTAGCAGCTGGTTCATTCTTCTCAAAATGATGGAGTAGTTTTTTCACATGCCAGTCAGCAAGCCAAAAGCTCCTGCCTCAACGTCTAGGTTCAACTCTAACTAAAGTCTGGCCAGTCTCTGGAGCATACCCTGTTCCTTTACCCCATAGATTTCTGGGCAGGAAGACTAGAATAATTTTTTTTTCTTGCCCAGCCTCCAGTGTCATCTTGGAGAGGGTTTTCAGTGCTGAGGGGTGGGCGTGGTGACATTTAAACAGACCAAGTTGTCCCCATCTTGCCCAGAATTGTACAGTCGTGGCCAAAAGGTTTGAGAATTACATAAATATTGTAAATTGAAAAAGTTGCTGCTTAAGTTTTTATAATAGTAATTTACATATACTCCAGAATTTTATGAAGAGTGATCAGATGAATTGCATAGTCCTTCTTTGCCATGAAAATTAACTTAATCCCCAAAAAACCTTTCCACTGCATTTCATTGCTGTCATTAAAGGACCTGCTGAGATCATTTCAGTAATCGTCTCATTAACTCAGGTGAGAATGTTGATGAGCACAAGGCTGGAGATCATTATGTCAGGCTGATTGGGATAAAATGGCAGACTTGACCTGTTAAAAGGAGGGTGATGCTTGAAATCATTGTTAGCCATGGTGACCTGCAAAGAAACACGTGCAGCCATCATTGCGTTGCATAAAAATTGCTTCACAGGCAAGGATATTGTGGCTACTAAGATTGCACCTCAATCAACAATTTATAGGATCATCAAGAACTTCAAGGAAAGAGGTTCAATTCTTGTTAAGAAGGCTTCGGGATCGGAGTGCCACCAGTGCAGAGCTTGCTCAGGAATGGCAGCAGGCAGGTGTGAGCACATCTGCACGCACAGTGAGGCGAAGACTTTTGGAAGATGGCCTGGTGTCAAGAAGGGCAGCAAAGAAGCCACTTCTCTCCAAAAAAAACCATCAGGGACAGAATAATCTTCTTCGAAAATATGGTGAATGGACTGCTGAGGACTGGGGCAAAGTCATATTCTCCAATAAAGCCTCTTTCCGATTGTTTGGGGCATCAGGAAAAAGGCTTGTCCGGAGAAGAAAAGGTGAGCGCTACCATCAGTCCTGTGTCATGCCAACAGTAAAGCATCCTGAGACCATTCATGTGTGGGGTTGCTTCTCATCCAAGGGAGTGGGCTCACTCACAATTTTGCCCAAAAACACAGCCATGAATAAAGAATGGTACCAAAACAACCCTCCAACAGCAACTTCTTCCAACAATCCAACAACAGTTTGGTAAAGAACAATGCATTTTCCATCACGATGGAGCACCGTACCATAAGGCAAAAGTGATAACCAAGTGGCTTGGGGACCAAAACATTGACATTTTGGGTCCATGGCCTGGAAACTCCCCAGATCTTAATCCCATTGAGAACTTGTGGTCAATCCTCAAGAGGCGGGTGGACAAACAAAAACCCACTAATTCTGACAAACTCCAAGAAGTGATTATGAAAGAATGTGTTGCTATCAGTCAGGAATTGGCCCAGAAGTTGATTGAGAGCATGCCCAGTCGAATTGCAGAGGTCCTGAAAAAGAAGGGCCAACACTGCAAATACTGACTCTTTGCATAAATGTCATGTAATTGTCGATAAAAGGCTTTGAAATGTATGAAGTGCGTGTAATTATATTTCACTACATCACAGAAACAACTGAAACAAAGATCTAAAAGCAGTTTAGCAGCAAAATTTGTGAAAACTAATATTTGTGTCATTCTCAAAACATTTTGCCACGATTGTACACAATACTCCATGTGTGGTCTGACTAGTGATTTGTAAAGTGGTAGGACTATGTTCTCAGAAAAAAAATAGGTGGTAGGACAGCACCACTTACTTGGGTCAACTCAAAGGGTTTTGCGGCGGTGCTCGTGGCGTCAGGTCTCGGCCTCAGAGACCCCCAAAATACCATGTAAAGATGAAGAAGGTCACGGCACTCAAGTAGCTTCCTTGTTTAGTGTTCTTTATTGCACCAAAATGACAGCAGCAACGTTTCGACAATATAGTCTTTATCAAGCTACATACAAGCTGTAGCTTGATAAAGACTATATTGTCGAAACGTTGCTGCTGTAATTTTGGTGCAATAAAGAACACTGAACAAGGAAGCTACTTGAGTGTCGTGACCTTCTTCATCTTTACACAGGACTATGTTCTCATCACAGGCATCTATTCCCCTTTTGATGCACCCCATAATCATATTGGCCTTGGCAGCAGCTGCCTGACACTGGCTTCTACAGTTAAGTTTCCTGTCCACAAAAATTTCTAAGTCCTTTTTCATCTCAGTGTTACCCAGTGTTTTACCATTTAGTATGTACTGGTGACATGTATTTTTCCTTCCCATGTGCATAACCTTACATTTGTGAGTGTTAAACCTCCTCTGCCACTTCTCTGCCCACGCCTCCAATCTATCCAGATCCTTCTGTAGCAGTATACTGTCCTCTTCAATGTTAATTACTTTACACAGTTTAGTGTCATCTGCAAAAATGTATATTTGTCTGTGCAAGCCTACTACAAGATCATTAATAAATATACTGAAGAGAATAGGGCCCAATACTGACCCCTGTGGTACCCAACTATAGTGTTGAGTGCGAATATGCAAATTACAAATATTTATTGCAAATATCGCAACTTCGAGAATTCGCAAATATTTCGAATATTGCGCTATTCGTTTTTTGTATTTTTTTTACGCGGAAAATCGGCAATGTAATGATCACGTAATATGCGAATATTACGCGATTAATACAGGGGTAGGTCAAAAAGGAATATATAACACTATAGAATATAGTGCTCGATATTTGTTTATTAGAAAATTCGTCTTTTTTTTTCCATCTTTCTGATATGGTGTTTTTTGCTTATTTTCATTTAGATATTCAGATATTCCAGAATAGCATCTGACCCTGCCAAGGCATAATGTCTGGACATTTGGTCCCCAACAAGCCACTTTTATCTTATTTTTTTTTTATTCCATAACACTGAGTTTAAACACCATCTGTCCCCGATAAAGGGCAATATTTGGAAGCTTTGGAAAATGAAAAAGCATGAGACATTTGCCAGCTTGCTGTGTTTTTAAACATTTTGTTTGTTAACACCATCATACGTGCGTTTACCCACAGACATGTATGTCAGTGTCACTTAAACATGATTTACTATTGCTGTCATTGCATTAGAGAGTTAGGGAAGAGGGGAGGAAAAAAGCAAAAATTCATAAAGAATTTTACAAAAACAGATAGTTTTTCCAAAAAATCCTGAGTCCTAGGAGACTAGAGGGTGTTTTATGCCAATTTCCATTCAATTGGTCCGAACTGAACTTTTTGAAAAATTCTGAAAATGTGAATTGAACTAAATCTCGGCCAGTTCGCTTGTTTCTACTTCAAATCCTTTCACTTTTTTTTTACATTTTGTTATGTTGCGAGTTTGTGCTAAAATAAAAAAAAAGTTTAAAATTTTCTCCATCAACCTACACTCAATATCCCATTAATGAGAATGTGAAAACAGATTGTTTGAAATCTTTGCTAATTTATTGAAAAAGGCTTATTTTGGGCCACTGTGCCATTAAGCCCAGATTGGTGGAGTGCTGCAGCAATGGTTGACTTTTTGGAACACAAACAGGATCTTTGGAGGTCAGTCTGAGTGACCATTGGTTTCTTGGCCACATCTCTTACCAAAGTCCTACTTATTCACTTCCTCAATTACTTAGCTTGGTGGGGAGGGCAGCTTGGTGGTTGTCCTGGTTGTTCCAAATGTCTTCCATTTAATAATTATGGAGACTGCTGTTCTCTTGGAAATATTCAGTGCAGCATAGATTTTTCTTTTTGCAGGCCATATATATTGATGACCTATCAACAGGATAGGTCATTAATATCTGATCGAAGTTGGTGTCCGACATTCTGAACCAGTCGATCAGCTGTTTTAAAACCAGCCTGCACTCCATGCGAGCACTGCTTCTTCTTCATTACACTGCCCGTCATCTTTGTGGTCTCAGAGGTGCAGTGTAATGACAAGGGTAGATGACGCATGTGTAATGAACACACCCTTTAAAAGAGAATGAGTACAGATTGATGGGAGAAAACTTTATATGGATTTTATTTTAGCACAAAGGCTCAACATAACAAAATGTGAAAAAAGTGGAAGGGTCTTTCAAAAAGCACTGCAAATCTTTACATTTATTGACGTATTCAATTTTCAGTGAAATAAGTGAGAAAAAAATCTGATTCATACAAGGGGATATGCTCATTAGTTTTATATCTGCTGCTTCTATCCATGATTTTATATATATATATATATATATATATATATATATATACACACACATACATACACAGTTGTGTTCAAAATTATTCAACCCCCAATGCTGTAAAGGGTTTTAGGGAATTTAGTGTACATTTGTAATTGTGTTCAGAATGAAATCTTACAAGGACTTTTTAAAGAACCAAATGCAACTAACATGACATCAATTGTTTTTGTAATACAGTATTAAATGTTTTTTTTGTGATTTCTTCATTGACACAATTATTCAACCCCTTAAAGACTACCACTCTTAAGAACAGAGGTTCATTCAAGTGTTTTCGATCAGGTATTGAAAACACCTGTGGATGTCAAGGAGCAGCAATCAAGCATAATAAGCACCAATTAGGCAGATTTAAAAGGACTGTGATACTCAGCTCCTTCTAGACATTTACTGGTGTGTTTACAAACATGGTGAAGTCAAGAGAATGGTCCAGGAAGACAAGAGAAGAGGTGATTTCTCTTCACAGGAAGGGCAATGGCTATAAGAAGATTGCAAAGATGTTAAACATACCAAGAGACACCATAGGAAGCATCATTCGCAAATTCAAGGCAAAGGGCACTGTTGAAACGCTACCCGGTCGTGGCAGAAAGAAGATGCTGACTTCGACTGCTGTGCGCTACCTGAAGCGCAAAGTGGAGAAAAGTCCCCATGTGACTGCTGAGGAACTGAAAAAAGATTTGTCAGATGTGGGTACTGAAGTTTCAGCTCAGACAATAAGGCGCACACTGCGTAATGAAGGCCTTCATGCCAGAACTCCCAGGCGCACACCCTTGCTGTCTCCAAAGAATAAGAAGAGTCGACTGCAGTAAGCCAAAAGTCATGTGGACAAACCACAAAAGTTTTGGGATAGTGTTCTGTGGACTGATGAAACAAAATTAGAACTGTTTGGGCCCATGGATCAACACTATGTTTGGATGAGGAAGAACAAGGCCTATGAAGAAAATAACACCTTGCCTACTGTGAAGCATGGCGGGGGGGTCAATCATGCTCTGGAGCTGTTTTGCTTCTACAGGTATAGGGAAGCTTCACCGTGTGCAAGGTACCATGTATTCTCTTCAGTACCAGGAGATATTGTATGAAAATGTGATGCAGTCTGTCACAAGCCTGAGGCTTGGGAGACGTTGGACCTTTCAACAGGACAATGATCCCAAGCATACCTCCAAGTCCACTAGAGCATTGTTGCAGATTAAAGGCTGGAACATTTTGAAGTGGCCATCGCAGTCACCAGACTTAAAGCAGTTGCAGCGCGCGAGCCTAAGAATGTGACTGAACTGGAAGCTTTTGCCCATGAAGAATGGGGGAAGATACCCGTAGATCGCTGCAAGACACTTGTGTCAAGCTATGCTTCACGTTTAAAAGCTGTTATAACTGGAATAGGATGTTGTACTAAGTACTAAGATTGAATGTCACTTGGGGGTTGAATAAAACTGATAATGATGTGAGCACAGAAAAGACATTTGTGGTTATTTCATTATAAATGTTATGTTATATTTGTCTGACTTACAAGTGCCTCTTTGATTTAATTGTAAACAAGATGACTGAAATGATCAAAATCAATGTCAAACTGGCCAAAACACTCAATTTCAGATATTTCCCTTGTTTCAGATATTTCCCTTGTTTTATAGAGATTCAGTCTTAAGTAAATCATTTTCAATCATGATAAGCTATAAGTTTATCTCCTTATAATAAGACTACATTTGCACCATTAAATAAAAGCACCAATACTGGATCACACCAGTCTCTTCTTGGTTGAAATGTCTTAGAATATAACAAGAACATATAAAATGAATATTATCATACTGTACCTCTCAGAATGGATTACATGCAAGTCTCATTTTAGATTGCAACACTTTAGACCCAAGACTATTGGCATTGTTCAGTGATTCCATTGTATATTTCTATATGTCATTGATAAGCTTATACATAAATTAAATGGCCACCGTAAGACACACTGTAACAGTAAGAAACCTGTCCTAGAATGTGACTAGAATGGTAATGGGAGGAGCAACTGTTCTATTATCAACTGTGATTGGGGCTGTAGTATCTCATTCCTGGTTATGCTAACAGGACAAGAACATTGGGGGAATTGACCATGAGAGTAATATCTGACCAGATTTTCTCGAGTCTGCATTGACATACTTGTGCCAAATTTATGAAATTTCACATGTTTGTGATGCATCTTTAACGCCTTGATGATAACCGCCAACATATGCTACAGGCTGTTGGCAGGCAACAATAGCAAGGCACAAAATCGGCAAGACAATAATGAAACAGAGTAATCCAACTAGATAGTGTGTGCTGTGTTTGAACTGCACGTAATCATGCTCCATCCCTTTGTATAAAGCACAGAGCAGCAGATCTTAATTAGTCTATGGAGTCTGTGGAGTGATGCTGATATATGGTCAGGTAAGTTCCTTTCAGGAGCTTCTGTTTTTTCCCCATAATATGGCTTACTTGGATTAATTATATCAGCAATGCAACCGTCTGACAAAAGTAATTAAATATGTAACCAGGATTGCATATAATTTTTTGAATCCACATCCATTTTAAATGGAGGTTCCTTTTATATACAAGCAGTGGTTCCAGGGAGTCTGTAGACAAATTTGATCATACCAAACTGCCAACAGCACTAGATAGACAGCAGTACAAACAAAGCTTTATAAATCCTTGATCAGGAGTAATGTTAATATTACATTTTATTCTGCCAGATTAAGGTCTTGCAAGTTTCTAAGGCAGGGCTTCACTGTGAAATATTCTTTGCTCCCTGTAGTGTGCTGCTTCACAATTCCTCACCTTTGTTCTGATTGACAATTGTAGCCTCCAACCAGGAAACCACAACAGCTGTCATTCAAAGCAGAGGGGATGTGGGGGATCTGTGAAGCATCTCAGTGCAGAGAGCAGAGAACACTTCACATTAAAGCCCTCCTATGGACACCTGAAAGAGCAGAATCTGGCAGAATAAAACTTAATATTCACTTTTCTCCTGATAATAGATTCACTATAGATTTGTTTGGACTACTCTCCCCAGCCCTCACCTAGTGCTGATAGCAGTTTAGCATGGTCAGAATTGCTGATACACTCTCTCTTTTTTTATCTTTATCTTCACCAATGATGTGAAATTAATCTGTATTCATTTCTGATAAATAAATAAAAAGTTACAATGCATTACATACATTTCTTTTCTTCTATATTCAAAGAATTCAGTCTTACTTTCTCCATAGTGGGTAAAAAGCTATTATGAATGTACAACTATATAAATGATTCTTGTAGTGCTGTTATTGCTGTCAAATGTTTTCTGGTTATGAATTCCAGCTTTGACTTACAGTAGAGAATTATTCATTAAATTCAAGTAGTCAAGTCAGGTAAGATTTGTGAATGTCTGTTGTAGAAACTAGTGATGATCGAGCACCAAAGTATTCGGGGAGGGTGCCTGGTTCATTGGAAAAGGTCAGAAAGAGACAGAAACACCACCGAAATGGATCGGGAACAGCATGGAGACGATGTCTGGATGCATCTTGGACTCCCAGGTCGCTGCTGGGAACCATGTTGTCCGAGTTGTACGCCACTTTTACAGACTGACAAAAATACGCACAAAACCCCCCAAAAATCTATTTTGCAGGAAAAATTGTTAGGAAACATTCTTTCCTGTATATTCAATTGTATATAAAGTGCAAGTGCTGAAAATAACACACAAGAAGCACTCCAAAACAGACTGTATATCACATAAAGGAGGGCCTCATTCACATTGTTGTACAATTGTTCAGGTAGTGGGACTCCTACACTCATAAAGCCTATGCCCTAAGTGAAAGGGCTGCCAAAAATTACAAGGAACCGGCCCTATAATACACCCTTTATTACACATAAAGGAGTGCATCATACACACCCTTGAAAAAATATGATTGGTGGCCTGCTTCCGACCCCCAAAATATTTGGAGAAAGGGCCTGCTGTGCTGACCATCTAAAACCAGGCGAGGGCCTGCTGCCGCATTGGTGACTCAAGATAACCTCTGGGTGATTGCACGTCCTCATGACCGCGACGATCCATTTGGATGTCTGCCCTATCAGCTTTCGATGTTCAGAGAGGGTGGGTCAAGTTAATAAAGCAGAAGAATCCAAGGAAGGCAGCAGGCGCGCGGCAATTACCCACTCCCAACTTGGGGAGGTAGTGACGATAAATAACAATACAGCACTCCTAAGCGGCCCTGTTATTGGAATGAGTACACTTTCCATTAACGAGGATCTATTGGAGGGCAAGTCTGGTGCTAGCAGCCAACTTGCTCCAGACCTCCACAATGTTCACCCAGTGTGCCATCATTGTGAGGATTGTGTTGACCAGACTCTTGGCTACTGAGACTGGACTTGTAGGTGAGGGCCTGCTGCCGCTTTGTTGACTCTAGATAACTTCTAGGCGATCGCACGTCCCTGTGACAGCGACGATCCATTTGGATGTCTGCCCTATCGACTTTGGAGCAATTTGTCAACAAGGACATTCTGGTTTAGCACCGTTTTGATTGTCCTCTCCACCAGAGGAATGAGAGATGGGAAGTTATCTTTGTAGCAGGGGTCGAGAAGGGTGAATAACCAGTAATCCGTGTTGTCTAAAATGGGTATAAAGCGCAGGTCGTGGAAAAGGCAGCCTAACATGTAGTCATCCATGTGTGCCAGAGTACCAACAGGCAAGTCTTCGCTGTCATCATCAGAAGGTGAGCTGACCCTGTGAAACATTATATGTGGGGGCCTGCAGGTGAGCTGACCCTGTAAAACATTATATGTGAGGGTCTGCAGTTAAGCTGACCCTGTAAAACATTATATGCGAGGGCCTGCTGGTGAGCTGACCCTCCCAAAAATGATATGCAATGAATAGGTATGTTGATATGATGGAAGAGGAGAATGAGAAAAGGAAGATTTAACCATGCACCCATTTTTGTGGTGGAAAGGGTGCATGGGAATACAGTGTATTGAGTACATTAAACAACACATTTAAAGTGCCTTTGTTCATCCGCTTTAGTCTGGAATCAAAGTCTGGGGCAATCCATTCCTTGTTCACTTTTATAGGATTCAACCTGTCAGCATTTTCAGTTGACAGGCGGATACGCTTATCTGTTATAATGCCACCAGCAGCACTAAATACCCGCTCAGGCGAGCACCTCCAAGGCCAGCACCTCCAAGGCGTAGAGCTCCAGTTTGTGCCACGTGTCCAGCTTGGACACCCAGTAGTTGTAAGGCACTGAGGGATCACTGAGGATGCTGACACGATCTGCTACGTACTCCTTCACCATCTTACAAAACTTTTCCCTCCTTGTGACACTAGGCCACGCATCAGGGTGAGGGTGCTGGCGGGGTGTCATAAAACTGTCCCAGGCCTTGGAGAGTGTTGCCCTGCCACTGTTGGAACTGCTGTGTGTTCCCCTTGTCTCCCCTCCTCAGTTGCCCAAGAAAGTACAGACTCTGCCGCCAGCGTTGTCAGATGGAAATTTTTGGAGCAATTTTTTAACAAGGACCTTCTGGTATTGCACCGTTTTGCTCGTCACCTGAGGAATGAGAGATACGAAGTTATCTTTGTAGCGGAGGTCAAAAAGGGTGAACACCCAGTAATCCGTGTTGTCTAAAATGCGTATAACGAGCGGGTCATGGGAAAGGCAGCCTAACATGAAGTCAGCCATGTGTGCCAGAGTACCAACAGGCAAGTCATCGCTGTTGTCATTAGGATCACTCTCAATTTCCTCATCCTCTTCCTACTCTTCTGCCCACCCATGCTGAACAGATGGAATTAAACTTCCATGGGTACTACCCTCTGTAGCGGAGGCAACCGTCTCCTGCTCCTCCTCCTCTTAATCGTCCAATTCGCGTTGAGAAGACAGACGGAGGGTGGTCTGGCTATTACCCTGTGTAATGTCTTCTTCCCCCAATTCCACCTCTTCCACATGCAAAGCGTCATCCTTAATTGTGAGTAGCAAGCGTTTGAGTAGACACGGCAGTGGAATGGTTACACTGATAATAGCGTTATCGCCGCTCACCATCTGTGTTGATTCCTCAAAGTTGCGAAAAACCTCACAGAGGTCAGACATCAATGCTTACTTGTCACTAGGGAAGAGTGGAAGCTGACTGGAACGGTGACGACCATGTTTCAGCTGGCATTCCACTTCTGCCCTCTGCTGCTCACAAACCCTGGCCATCATGTGGAACGTGGAGTTCCAGCGCGTGTTCACGTCGCACAATAGTCGGTGAGCTGGCAATTGCAAACACTGCTGCAGTGTTGCCAGACCGGCGGAAGCTGTCAATGACTTGCGGAAATGGGCACACACGCAGCTGGACCACTAGATTGAACATGTGGGCTAGACATGGTATGTGTGCGAGCTTGCCGAGCTCCAAAGCCACCACCGAATTACGGCCATTATCAGACACAACCATGCCATGTTGTAGGTTGAGTGGCAAGAGCCACAGCTCAGTCTGGTCTCTTATCCCCTGCAACAGCTCTGTGCGGTGTGCTGTTTGTCCCCTAAGCATATCAGCTTTAGCACAGCCTGTTGACTCTTCCCTACTGCAGTGCTACACTGCTTCCAGCTACTAGCTGATGGCTGACTGGTGCTGCACGTGGATAATTCGGAGGTGGAAGTGGAAGAGGAGGCAGAGGAGGACGAGAAGTGGGGGTTGGAGCCACTAACGTAGGTGGCGCTGGAAACCCTGATGGAATTAGGGCCCATAATCCTCGGCATCGGTAGCACCTGTGCCATCCCAGGGTACGACTCGCTCTCGGCCTCCACAATGTTCACCCAGTGTGCCATCAGGGAAATGTAGGGTCCCTGGCTAAATGCAATTGTCCATGTGTCCGTGGTTAAGTGGACCTTCCAAGTAACTGCATTGGTCAGGGCACGTGTGACGTTTCGGGACACATGTTGGTGTAAGGCGGGGATGGCATACCTTTGAAAATTAGTTTCAGATTGGGACAGAGTACCACGGGATGGCCACCGACATCAGGCTGCAGAAGGGCTCAATGTCCACAAGTCTAAATGGCAACATTTCCAGGGCCAGTAATTTTGAAAGGTCCGCATTTAGTGCTATGGCCTGTGGGTGGGTGGCTGGGTATTTGAGCTTGTGTTCAAATGCCTGGGGTAATGACATTTGGACGCTGTGCTGGGACAGGGAAATGGATGCCGTCTCTGATAGTGCTTGTGAAGGTCCAGGTGCAGGGCAGGAGGCATCCTCGCCTGCGCCCTCGATAGGCAATTGACCAGCACGTACCATAGGGGAAGAAGAGGCAGTGGTATAACTCATAGACACAGATTGTGGACCCAGGCATTCGTCCCACTTATTACGGTGCGAATGCCATGTGGCAGATCATACTGGTGGTGGTGAGATTGCTAGCGTTCACGCCCCAGCTCATTTTGGTGTGGCACAGGTTGCAAACTACTATTCTTTTGTCGTCCGTACTTTCCTCCAAAAAGCGCCATACTGCGGAACACCTACCCCTTGGCAAGGGAGATTTACGCAAGGGAGTTCTCCATGGAACAGTTGCGGGCCTGTTTAGTGTGGCCCGCCTTCTCCCTTTTGCCACCCCACTGCCTCTTCCAGCCTGTTGCGTTGCTGCAGATCCTTCCCCCCTCTGTACTGCTGTCCTCGCTCGGCTTTCCACCTTCCCAGATTGGGTCAGTGACCTCATCGTCCACCACCTACTCACTCTGATCATCCTCTTGATTTGTTGACCTAACCACAACCTCAGTGATTGACAACTGTGTCTCATTCTCTTCATCAACCTCTTGAGACAGTAATTGCGGTTAACTCATTGGCAACTGTGTCTCATCATCATCCACCTCATTAAACACTAATTGCCATTCCCCACTGTCATGTTCTTGTGACTGTGAATGCTCAAGAGGTTGGGAATCAGGGCACAAGATCTCATGTCCCTTTTCAAGCGTGTGTGGCGAGAGGGCCAAATCAAGTAATGGTGATGAAAAGAGCTCCTCGGAATTTGTGGGATCACAAGAGTTTTGTCCTGCGACGCCCTGCAAACTGGGACATGAAGCTAGGTATTGTGGATGATTGTTTTTCTTGTGCTCTGGTAGCAGGCACAGTTTCAATGCGCCCAGGGACACAGCCTCTGCATGAACCATCAGAATCACGGCCACTTACTTGTCCCTTACTGCTCGCCGTCTTCATATTAAATTTTAAATGCACACTTGACACACAAGACGTGGCACGGATGTTTAAAAGTATTTTTTGGTCTTTGAAACGTTTTTGTACTAAATGGATTGCGATTACACTCCCTACAATATCTGTCCCTTCCGAAGCGCAGCTCTCCCTGACTACAAATGAGCCGAACATGCGTCATCGGGTGCTATATAGCACCCGATAACGTGTTCCGGCCAGTCAATCATTGTAATGCCAGTAGCCAACATGGCTACTGGCATTACAGTGATGGCAGTACTTACCTGCACATTTATTGGCTGCATAGCAGCAGTGAAACGTGTGGTTAGGAGACTCGAGCATCGCGCTCGAGCACATGCGGCACTCGGCCGAGTACCGCCATGTGCCGAGCATAACGATGCTTGAGCCGAACAGCAGTTCAGCCGAGCATGCTCGCTCAACACTAATCCTATGTAGTCAGTTGGCCACTGCCTCTGTGAGCCATCATCTATCCTCACAGGTCTGACCAGGGGGGTCTTCTGCCATGGCTGCTGTGGTGGGGTGGAGGGTTGGAGCAGTACCAGCTCCATCAGCAGGTACTTGACTCTAGAGTCGCTGATGAGCAGCTTTCTGGATTTGTGGCTGCAACTGACCGAATTTGCCCTGGAAAAGATGTCCTGCCCAGCCAGTAGTGTGGCATCAGAGCGAATGTTTAGTGCGGTGGGGGCCATAGTTACCCCAAGGAGAACTCGCCTGTCCACCCAAAATGTGGAGAGACTGACCCTTGTGAAGATGAATCGGGTGTGGATCCGCCAGGATTTCCACCCACCATGTCTAATGCATCAGATTAGATCATCCATGCTGCCTCACTGGTTTCTTCTGGGTTCATGCCTCAGCTAGTATTCTGATTCTGCCACTTGCCTATTATTAGGCAAATTATTGTGGTCTGTGATGTGGTGTTCTCTCGCTGCCCGATGATGAAGAGGCATAATCCACAAACGATGGATAGCCATGTGAGGACTGCCTAATACCACACATCTGATGCCAAGTGCTCCTTCTTACACCCACCATCGTCAGCTGGTACTGTTATTACCACCCACCTCCCCACTCTTTCACGGGGTCACTCTGTGGTCACCTAATGCTGCTGCCTCCTCACCACTCAGGTCTCCTAATGCTGCTGTTGCCACATCCGCATGTCATTGTGCCACTCTGTGGTCTCCTCCTGCTGCTGCCGCCTCCACACTATGTCACCATGCCACTCTGTGATCTCCTCATTCTGCTGCCAACTCACAACAGTGTCTCTGGGCCACTCTGGTCTCCTCATGCTGCTGCCACCTTTACACTATTTCACCTTACAACTCTTTGGTCCTCTGATGCTGCTGCCAACTAACAACTCTGTCTGTGGGCTACTCTGTGGTCTCCTCATGCTACTGCCACATCACCACTCTGTGGTCTTCTCCTGCTGCTGCTGCCGCCTCCACACTATGTCTGCTTGCCACTCTGTGATCTCATCATTCTGCTGCCAACTCACAACAGTGTCTCTGGGCCATTCTGTGGTCTCCTCATGCTGATGCCACCTTAACACTATGTCACCTTGCCACTCTTTGGCCTCCTAATGCTGCTGCCAACTCATAACTGTGTCTCTGGGCCACTCTGTGGCCTCCTCATGCTGCTCACAAATCACTACTCTGTGGTCTCCTCACGCTGCTGCCACTTCACCACTCTGTGGTCTCCTCATTCTGCTGCTAAATCACTCCTAACTCTGTAACTTGGCCACTAGTGTCCCTGTTTTGCCTTGTTGACATCATTTTTTTGACCCTTCTTCTGATTTGTCAAAAGGATAGAAAAATGAGACGCAAAATGAATCCTGTCTATGTAGCAGCTGTAAGGCCTGTATGGTCCCATCAGAATTTGCTTATGATTTGGTAGTCAAAAGCAGGAGTGGGTACAAAACATCTCTGTATTGCATCCCCTCCTGTTTTTTTATTTATTATTTTGCAATACTGATGGATTACTGACCAAATGCTGACCGAGTCAAGGCGGATGCTCAACAGACAGGATCTATTTTTTGGGAGTTTTGTGTTCTGACGGATCAGAGGAAGGGCAAAATAATCAGCGACGTCAACACAAACTTACTGCTGACACCCTCTCCACTCTGTTGGGTGGATCTACTTGTATAAGCATTTAATAGAACAGGTTCGGTAGACATCTAAGTAGAAACAGCTGATAACGGTGTAAAAGAAGTGCGCTCTTTACACTATAGTAGGATCTTGGGCCTCTTCACTATAGTGAAGTGTGCAGTGATTCTAAGAGCAACGCCTGTCATCTGTGTGTCATACTGATTCACAGTATTGTTTCACTACCACAGCAGACTCCCTTTGCGTGTTACTGCAAGGCACAGTGTTCTACACCACTATACAGGCTCTCTGCAGCAAGGAAATAGCATTTTTTTAATGCAATTTGCCACAAATAAATTTGAATCAAATCTTTTCGGAAAATTCTGCTAACCGGTCAAGTCGAATTTTTGAGACATTTGCTCATCTCTAATCACCACAATCAATCTTTGGAGAGTTGTGAGGCTGAAGATGTTGCTTGGTCTATATATTTCCTCTGTATGTTTATTTCCACTAAAATACTCCCACAAAATATTTTTCTCTATGTTGACCTAATGTAGACCAATCATGTCTTATATTCTTCCAATAAAGAAATGTCCCTGGATTTTATCTTGTTGGATTTCCCTGCTTTTATACATTATGCACATTTGATGTTGGAATTCTTCTTTTATCTTTATTACATACAGTAAAAATGAATAATAAATATAATTTTACATATATTAATAATTTTCTCTTTGCTGTGCTTTTTATACTGAAGCAGAATGCTCCTGGAACATTACTCACTCACAGCACAGTAATGGTATATAGCTTTTCACATAATATCCAGTTGTCACTTTTTTAGCATTCTAACAAGGTAGACTGCTATATTTTGACTTAAAAAATATACCAGAAGTGTTCCAATACATTTCTAGATTAATTTATCTAATTTATATTGTATGCACCACAAGCTGAACACAAGAAAATGAATGACATGGTTAAATGCCGCTTTTTTCCTTTGTTCTGTCCGATAAATGGTAGCAGTTATAAATAGAATGGTATGTTCTCGGAAGGGTTAAAAGAGCTTTCATACAAGAAGCATTGGTCTACTGATTACTACCATGGCAACACAGCAGCAGCAGCTTCTAGTTTCACAGTGTTTATCTGCTATGATAAGTAGCAAATGCTTTGCTGAAAACCTCCAAATTGTTCTTTACAACCTGAATCTCTGACCTTTATAAACTTAATATGTTTTGAAAAATTGCTGCTCAAACTATTTACATATATGAGGTCATAACTAGAAACATTTTTTAGATTTTCAAAATAGAACAGATAACATGCCTCTCCTTCTCTATGACATATTTATATTTTAGAACATTATTATAGTTTTGTATTCCTTACTCATTCCTTATAATATACAGTATATCGAGCAACTTCATATTTGTTTGTTGATGACCTTCTTGTTCAGAGATAACCAAAGAAAGACATATGCGCTCATATGATAATTGAGATTTATATATCTCTCTAGTCTTGCTTGGGGACGGTTTTCAATTTCTGCTGTGAGCTTTATTTTATTTAAAACACATTTTCAGGTGACAGTGATACAACACACATCTATTTTTCCTGGGGACAACTTGCTCTGTTTTGTGCTTTCAGATGAAAAAAGAAATGAAAATAGCACACAACATATCAGCCCTAAAGTATTCAGTGAATTAATTGGTTGAATAGTTAGTCTCTAGGCAGATGATGATTCTAAAGGTAATCCTATAGAGATTATTAGGCATTGGAGGTCACCACTTTAGGTAAATTTTATCATTCCATTTTAGTATCTTAATCTTGATAGCCAGTCCCCTGCATTATACTGACAAGGTTCAAGATTGCTCTACAGATGGGTGTCTGGTTTGAAGAATTTTCATAGTCATATTTCAATGTTCATTTGAGTCAAATCAATATAAGATACAAAATGATATTCATTACTGTTTGATACATCTTAATGGCTAACTGAAAAGATGATGACAGAATTACGAGCTTTTGAGACTACTCAGGTCTGTTCCTCAGGCATGTTATAACAAAGTAACTGAATATCAAATTAAGTAGACCACATTTGGCGTGGTGTGAGTAAGGTACTTGGGGTTGTGAAGTCTTGATGAGTTTCTGGGAATCTGTAACTTGTCAGTGATCATTATATATGGTCAGGTCTTATATTTTATCTGGTTGCTTTTGTTAGAGGGGACAGTGAGCGTAACAATGATGTTTGATGTTTCTGAGAATATGGGGCTGCTTGTAGCACTGGAGTGTGAGGGGGACGGGGATCTGGAAGTATTTATTTCAAATGGCCTTCTTTTCATAGTATTGGACAAAGCCTCCAAACAACTCTACTCAAAATTTCCAGATTTGAATTGTAGTGAATTGCAGTACCGAGATGTTTTCTTGTTTTATTTTGTATTGTAGGAGCTCATTTGTTGGAAATCTGGTGGCTCTGGCAATTTGGTTTTCCACTGTAGTTGGATGGTGACCCTGATTCAAAAACATATTTTTGAAGCTTCTAAGGTGTTCATCGCTATATGTAGGGTTAGAACATATGCAGTTGTATCAGATTGCTTTACTGTATATGGAGTTTTTATGTGTTTGGGGTGGAACCTGTCCCATCTGACGTATGCCAGTACCTTCTCATTGTGAACTATTAACCCCAACAGCTGTGTCAAACGCATCTCATCTAGCCATCCCATAACTGCTCTTTACTGATGAGGAGCAAGCACCCTGAAACAGCTGTCTATAGTTAGGTGTTTGGTTTATCTACTAGATAACTGGCTCTGGGTTGGATACCGACTTGCAGGCTATCATTACTAGACTTCAGCTGGATCTACTAAATGAGAAGCCCCTCCCTTTCACCCAGAGAATTATAGTATTTTTAACCAATCCACATATGGTCTTTGCTGTGCTGTATAGAGCAGATTCTAACATCAATGGTAACTCCCTAATATGAAGTTATACTTTCTTAGCTCTATGAGTGATTCATTAATACTCCATCTTATAATTTCTAGAGTTTAGAACTAGTAACCGACTCAATGTGTAAACTTGACCATAGGCATATTTTTTTTCTCAATACAACAGATAATGAGGGACATTTAGTAAGCACATTGCACTAGAATTATGGCATAAAATGCGCCCAAAAGAATGGCATTTTGATTTAAAAATATAACTATATAATATATATAATATAAATAAATAACAATAAAAATAAGTTTTCACCATAAAGTATGCATCATGCCAGAAATGAATGATAAATTATAAAAGTGGGTGGAGCTATCAAATTGGCGCATATTATGTCTCATTTGTCATCCTCTTAACGGCAGAAATGGCTCAAATTGTTGGGGACAATTAAGCCAGCTTATGTGGTGGTGTTTTGTGTAAAAGTTGCATTTATAGCATAAAGATGCAACTTTTTGTGGAAAAGTCTAATTTATGAAAAGATAACAAACTTGTCGTGGGAACAACCGATAGGTACTGTAGTTTTTGCCCTATAAGACGCACCGGCCCATAAGACGCACCTAGGTTTTTGAGGAGGAAAATAAGAGAAACTAAATTTTGAACCAAAAGGTGTGCTTTTGCTGGGTTTTGAACTAATGGTGGTCTGTGGATGACACTATTATGGGGGATCTGTGGGTGACACTGTTATGGGGGATCTGTGGGTGACACTGTTATGGGGGGGATCTGTGGATGAAACATATATAGCATCTTATGCTATGTGTCATCCACAGATCCCCCCCCCCCATAATAGTGTCCCTGCTGTGTGAATGACCCCCAATACAGGGGGTGGGGGTCGCATCTGGTTTTATAATGACAGCGGGGCCCGTGCAGTGACTGTATTCTACTACACGAGCCCCGCTCACTGTATATAATCTTATCTATAATTGTAGGCATTGCTAATATATAAAATATATATAAAAGTATAGAAGAATCAACCAGTCTGGCACACTTAATGCTGCTGCGTGGAGTCGGGATCCCACCCCGTCGTCTAGAACATCAAAAAAACTCCAGCGAATGCGTTGATATTATGTTTATTGTAGTGTGGCAAGGTACATTTCATGTTGTGACGTTTCGGCTAGAACAGCCTTTTTAAACTGTGTAAAGTACAGAAATACAATCTATCAGCATATAGGTAAATAATGATACCTATATGACATAGTAATAGATATCAAGTACAAGCAAGGTGGACATAGATCGGCGTGGAGACAAGAAGTCTCTCCAGATGTTGGCGAAAAGTCCAGAGGCAAGATGAGGAACGGCATCTTGTTAATGGTGGTTAAGGAGATGCATCATGTATGAAGGTACATCCAATAAAATGTATTGAATATATCAGAGTAAATGTAAATGTATCGAATATATCAGAGTAAATGTAAGGTATGTGGATAGTAGCCCAAATCACAGAGGAAATAGCATATTAATCAGAATAACAGTGGTGTAAGTAGGTAAGAATGGCCATAAAAGGAGACAATTGCAGGTAAACAGTGTCCGGATGAAATTCCAGACTGCTGGCAGTTAGTGGATTCAAAATTTTTGAGATAAAAACCCATAGTGGAGACATGTGATGTCCACATATAGTATACAGAGATAGATGCATAATAGAGGTAAACAGACACCGGATCCCCCATTTTGATATCATCCAAC
The DNA here is from genome assembly GCF_014858855.1 of Bufo gargarizans. Taxonomy (NCBI): domain Eukaryota; kingdom Metazoa; phylum Chordata; class Amphibia; order Anura; family Bufonidae; genus Bufo; species Bufo gargarizans. Next base: position 291,775,316 of record NC_058081.1, on the reverse strand, counting down.
ATGAGGATAAGAGATTTAGCCATATATGGAATCATACATAGGATCAATAACATGACATCAGATCTGAGGGGTGTAGCCCTACATTGGAGCTAAGTTCATATACAGTCATGTGAAAAAATTAGGACACCCTTTGAAAGCATGTGGTTTTTTGTAACATTTTTAATAAAAGGTTATTTCATCTCCGTTTCAACAATACAGAGAGATTAAAGTAATCCAACTAAACAAAGAAAACTGAAGAAAAGTCTTTTCAAGATCTTCTGTAAATGTCATTCTACAAAAATGCCTATTCTAACTGAGGAAAAAGATAGGACACCCTTGCCCCTAATAGCGAGTGTTACCTCCTTTGGCTGAAATAACTGCAGTGAGACGGTTCTTGTAGCCATCTACCAGTCTTCGACATCGGTCTGAGGAAATTTTACCCCACTCCTCAATGCAGAACTTTTTCAGCTGTGAGATGTTTGAGGGGTTTCTTGCACGTACAGCCCTTTTCAAGTCACCCCACAGCATCTCAATGGGATTCAAATCTGGACTTTGACTTGGCCATTCCAGGACTCTCCATTTCTTCTTTTTCAGCCAATCTTTGGTTGATTTACTAGTATGTTTTGGGTCATTGTCATGTTGCATGGTCCAGTTCCGCTTCAGCTTTAATTTTCTAACTGATGGTCTCACATGTTCTTCAAGCACCTTCTGATACACAGTAGAATTCATCGTGGATTCTATGATGGTGAGCTGACCAGGTCCTGCTGCAGCAAAGCAGCCCCAAACCATGACACTTCCACCTCCATGCTTCACAGTTGGTATGAGGTTCTTTTCTTGGAATGCTGTGTTTGGTTTATGCCAAACATGTCCTCTGCTGTTGTGTCCAAATAATTCAATTTTGGACTCATCTGTCCAAAGAACATTATTCCAGAAGTCCTGGTCTTTGTCAACTTTATCTCTGGCAAATGTCAGTCTGGCCTCGATGTTTCTCTGGGAAAGCAAAGGTTTCCTCCTTGCACACCTCCCATGCAAGTTAAACTTGTACAGTCTCTTTCTGATTGTAGAGGCATGTACTTCTACATCAACAGTAGCCAGAGCCTGCTGTAGTTCTCGAGATGACACTTTAGGGTTTTTGGAGACCTCTTTTAGCATCTTGCGGTCTGCTCTTGGGGTGAACTTGCTGGGGCGACCAGTCCTGGGCATGTTGGCAGTTGTTTTGAAAGCCCTCCACTTGTAGACTATCTTCCGGACAGTGGAATGGCTGATTTCAAAATCTTTTGAGATCTTTTTAAATCCCTTCCCAGACTCATAGGCTGCTACAATCTTTTTTCTGAAGTCCTCTGACAGCTCTTTTGCTCTCACCATGGTGCTCACTCTCACTTCAACAGTCAGGAGCACACCAAACTAAATGTCTGAGGTTTAAATAGGGCAAGCCTCATTCAACATGCAGAGTAACGATCTACTAATTATGTGCACCTGGTGTGATATACCTGTGTGAGATCTGAGCCAATTTAAGAGGGAATACATGTGAGGGTGTCCTATCTTTTTCCTCAGTTTTCTTTGTTTAGTTGGATTACTTTAATCTCTCTGTTTTGTTGAAACGGAGATGAAATAACCTTTTATTAAAAATGTTACAAAAAACCACATGCTTTCAAAGGGTGTCCTAATTTTTTCACATGACTGTAGTAGCAGGGGACAGTAAAGGGAGAACGCCGGGAGATCTGGAAGGTGGAACTGGAGCCAAAGGGGAGGACAGCCATAGAGGTAGAAGGTATAGGGTATAATAGAACTTAGGAGCGGGACTTACCATCAGCCGCTCTGGAGACAGGAACCAGGGAATGCTGCGCTGTAGGTAGAGTTGGCATGCAGCTGCACACTGTGGAGAGGAGCTCGCCATGCTGGGGCTGCGGCGTCCTACATGTTGGCTGAGTAAATGGGCGGGAGAGGGACGTGTCTGTATCGCGGGACAGGAAGTGGTGCGTTCCGCTTGCGGTCCACAGGCAGGAAGTGACGCTAGTGTATGGTGATCTGGAGCGCTAGTAAGATGTGAGTACTGGGACCGGTAGTGCCACAGGATAAATGAGCGTAAGAGGAGTCAAATCAGAGCTAAAAGGATACAGATCAGAGTATGCAGCAATATAACTATGAGACCTATAAAGCAAATGAGAATATAATTAGTGCACAGTCAACTAGGGAAGTGCAGTGGAAATACAATATGGACCTAAATTATCTTAAGTAAAGACCTACAAATATATATTGGACCGTAGGTGTGTAGGGTCAAATGCCTTAATGCCATCGGTATGTAGGTGCAGTAGGTATAAGAGAGTGTGGGATGTACGGGTATGAGGAGGTAATCTAACTAGTGAGGCAATGGGTAAGAACGATGTCTGTATTGGTGAAAATAGGTGGAGAATCACAAGTAGAGCTGGAATTGTGTGATGCGGTCGTGTCCGCGTCTGTGTGGTGGGATATGTTCGATTACTTGAAATCTGAGCTGAGAAATATTGTGACCTGCATGATGGAAATGGACTGGAACTGGAAAAAGGAGATTCTGACGACTGATGGTTGATTTATGTTGGCACACTCTGTCTCTAATTTTCGGTGTGGTTTCTCCGATATAAATTTTACCGCAAGGACATTTCAACAGGTAGATAACAAATGAGGAATCGCACGTAAAAAACACTTTTTAATGGGAAGACGATGTCCAGACTGCGGATGGTGAAAATGAGTATTAGAATATTAGAGCATTGGAAGCAGTGGAGACATGGGAAGGTACCGGTCTTTGGTGTGCTCAGGAATCTCTGTTTGGGTATATTGAGTAATGGGCCAATGTCAGCTTTTAGGTCTACGGGTACAAGCGAGAATGGGATTTTTGAATTCCTGTACATTGGGAAATGCCTTCAGTAGTAAGGGCCAGTGATTATGGATGCTATTCAGGACTTTGTTGATGCTCGGATGGTATATGTGCACAAATGGGATACGGGCTAAGTTAGTCTTAGTTGGCCAGGGGCTCGTGGGACTAGTATCTGTGAGGACATGTTCAGGGTAACCACGTTCCCTAAATCTGACTTTCATTTCCGCGAGACGGATCTCACGTTGTGAACTGTTGGATATGATCCGTTTTAGTTGAGAGTATTGTGAATTAGGCAGCAATTTTTTTGTACTGAGGAAATGAAAGCTGGTGTAATGTAAGAGATTATTACGGTCTGTTGGTTTCCTGTAGAGATCAGTGGTCAGTGTGCCTGCAGGTGTTATGATGATTGCCATGTAACAATTTGCATATGGAGGGGCCACGTTTGACCCCATCGTGGTCCCCTGGCATTGTAAATAAAACGAATCCTCGAATAAAAAGAAATTGTTGGTAAGGACCAATTCAAGGATGTCCATATAGAAAGATATGGTATCGGGATTACAGAAATTTGATTGAAGACATTTAAAAACTGCCTGGAGGCCCTTGTGGTGTTGTATAGAGGTGTAGAGGCTGGCAACATCCCAGGTGACTAGGATGCTGTCTGATGGTAATGAGGGGAAATTATGAATGATCTCCAGGAACTTTGAGGTACCCAATATGACTGATCTTGCCTTTTTTATGAATGGTGTAAGTGATTTTTCCAAGAGAATTGATAACGGTGATTGGAGTGAATTGGTAGATGCGACAATGGGTCGGCCAGGATGATGGGGTAAATCTTTGTGGATTTTCGGTAGGGTGTAAAAAAGCGCAATGACTGGGTTGCTATTGGTGAGGAACGTGAGGGTGGTGTCATCAATGATATTCAATGTATAATAGTGAGAGATGACCTTATGAATTTTATCTCTAATTATGGGTGTGGGGTCAGAGCTGAGTTTTTGGTATATTGCTTCGTCCTGTAATTGGCGGTAAATTTTCCGCCTTGTATTGGGCTTTGTCAAGGAGAACAACTGCTGGTTTAATGATGATGTTTTTTTCCTTGCAGAGGGAAGTAAGTGCCTGTTGTTGTGTTTTGTCTAAGTTGTTTTGGAATTTCTTAAATTGGGTGACAACTTTTTGTACGAGTGAGATGAATGTTTCTATCACAGGTTTGTTTTTGGGCGGTGTGTAGTGGCTCTTGTTCCTTAGTCCCAGGCTGCTGTCACGGCTGAGGATGGGGGAAACCCTCAGCCATGTGATGCCGGAAGATGTTAGTGGCTGCTCGGCCAGGACGACAGAATTAGGGAGCAGGTCACCTCCTATCGCGTCCCTAATCTGACCCTGACTCCTAACCATATGAGCCAACCCTGATGGTGGGGGGGGGGGGGGGGCTCATACACCGAAACCTATAATCCCTGCTAGCCCTCAGGATTGCCCTGGAACAAGGAACAGGGTAAGACAACCTGTTACTCCTAAGCACGGAGGAACAGGAGTCTCACTGGCCAAGCTGCAAGGAAAGGGGAACCTAAACAACTTATGGCAATGGCAGGCTAATGCAATTAGAATAACACCTACCTGCCACAGACATAAAGCCTGGAACCCATGTGCAAGTGCTGCTGTCCACACCACTCATCACACAGGAAAAAGGTACTCATCCGCAGTCTGGACATCGTTTTCCCATTAAAGAGTTTTTTACGTTCGATTCCTCATTTGTTATCTACCTGTTGAAATGTCCTTGCGGTAAAATTTATATCGGAGAAACCACACATAAAATTTGAGACCGAGTGTGCCAACATAAATCAACCATCAGACGTCAGAGTCTCCTTTTTCCAGTTCCATTCCATTTCCATCATGCGGGTCACAATATCTTATAGCTCAGAGTTCAAGTAATCGAACATATCCCACCACACACGACTGCATCACACAACTCAAAAAAAGAGAAGCTTTTTGGATACATAAATTAGACTGCCTAGAACCAAAAGGCCTTAACAGGGACTATGAAGTCCAGAGCTTTATCTAAATCACTCATGTTTCCCCCTTAGTCTTCCAGCTCTACTTGTGATTCTCCACCTATTCTCACCAATACAGACATCGTTCTTACCCATTGCCTCACTAGTTAGATTACCTCCTTGTACCCGTTCATTGATCTCTACATTTCCAGTTACTCCTTTTGCGCCTCAAATTGGTCCCATACATCCCACACTCTCTTATACCTACTGCACCTACATACCGATGGCATTAAGGCATTTGACCCTACACACCCATGGTCCAATATATATTTGTAGGTCTTTACTTAAGATCATTTAGGTCCATATTGTATTTCCACTGCACTTCCCCAGTTGACTGTGCACTAATTATATTCTCATTTGCTTTATAGGTCTCATAATTATATTGCTGCATACTCTGATCTGTATCCTTTTAGCTCTGATTTGACCCCTCTTACGCTCATTTATCCTGTGGCACTACTAGACCCAGCACTCACATCTTACTAGCGCTCCAGATCACCATACACTAGCGTCACTTCATGCCTGTGGACCACTTCCGGTCCCGAGATACAGACATGCCCCTCTCCCGCCCATTTACCCGGCCTACATGTAGGACGCCGCAGCCCCAGCATGGGGCGCTCCTCTCCACAGCATGCAGCTGAACGCCAACTCTACCTACAGCGCAGCATTCCCTTGTTCCTGTCTCAAGAGCGGCTGATGGTAAGTCCCGCTCCTAAGTTCTATTATACCCTATGCCTTCTACCTCTATGGCTGTCCTTCCCTTTGGCTCCAGTTCCACCTTTCAGATCTCCCGGCGTTCTCCCTTTACTGTCCCCTGCTACTATATGAACTTAGCTCCAATGTAGGGCTACACCCCTCAGATCTGATGTCATGTTATTGATCCTATGTATGATTCCATATATGGCTACATCTCTTATCCTCAGGTTGGATGGTATCAAAATGGGGGATCCGGTGTCTGTTTACCTCTATTATGTTTTCCTCTATTATGCATCTATCTCTGTATACTATATGTGGACATCACATGTTTCCACTATGGGTTTTTTATCTCAAAAATTTAGAATCCACTAAACTGCCAGAAATCTGGAATTTCATCCGGACAATTGTCTCCTTTTATGGCCATTCTTACCTACTTACACCACTGTTATTCTGATTAATATGCTATTTCCTCTGTGATATGGGCTACTAAAAAGTTGTTCTAGACGAAACGTCAGAACATGAAATGTACCTTGCCGCACTACAATAAACATAATATCAACGCATTCGCTGGAGTTTATTTGATGTTATATATAAAAGTTCAGGGTAATCAGCGCCTGTATACTTACAAGCGCTTGTAGCAGAGAGGAGGGAGGAGGCAGCGTGAGTCACTACGTCATGCGCCCACGCCGCCTGCTTGTTCATAAAGTGCGCTGTGCAGGCGCGTGACGTAGTGACTCATGCTGCCAGCGCCCATCCTCCCGGCCTGCCTCCTCCCTCCTCTCTGCTACGAGCACTTGTAAGTATACAGGCGCTGATTACCCTGAACTATATTAACAATGCCTACAAATATAGATAAGATTATATACAGTGAGCGGGTCCCGTGTAGTAGAATAGTCACTGCACGGGCCCGCTCTCATTATAAAAGCAGATGCCGGCCCCCAGCCCCTCCTCCCTCTCAGCTGATACACCCGCCGCGCAGCATCGCGGCGCGGCGTATCATTAAAAATTCGGAAAATGCAGCATTCGCCCAATAAGACGCACTGCTATTTTTCCCTCACTTTTTTGGGGGGGGGGAGTGCATCTTATAGGGCGAAAAATACGGTATTAGAACAGGATGCACTTATTTTTATCTAATATAAATGAGCTAAACAACAAGGTGTTTTCAGTAAATTGACATTCAACAAAAACAAAACCGTAACAAAAACATCTTGAGTCTGAGACAAATGTCACAATTTACCAGTGGAAATGTTGCAAATATGCTTCAAAAGTGTAGTCTGGCAGGGTTGGCATAAATGGCGTATTTAATTTTAAAAAAAGTGTATTTTAGTGCTATTGGCTTTAAAATGTCACAAATCGAGTGAAATAGGTGGATAATCAAGTTTACATTTTAAAAAGTCTATCAAGAAAAACCGCAGCCGACACTGTGTGATCAATCTGAATAGACCCTTATCAGCACTAGATCAAAAGCGATATTCGGTGGTGCTCTGTTCAAAAGATTTATATAAATACTTAGTAGTAAGAAACAGTGATGGCCAGTTCGCATTGTTTGCCCACAAACATATGCGGGCTGCCATCTTTTTTCATAAGTCCAGCGGGGCACAGGTAAGCCCTTACCTGTGCCTGTGCCGGGAGCCGGTCTGAAAACAAGTGCGGTCAGTGGGAGCAGGCAGTTCCGAGAACAGCCACCAGGGCCTTCATCGGGCTGTTTTCAGACCGGCTCCCGGCACAGGTAAGGGGTTACCTGTGCCTCGCCCGACTTGTGAAAAAAGATGGCAGCCCGCATATGTTCGCATGCGAACTGGCCATCACTGGTAAGAAACACAAGTAGCAGCACTCACCATAATGTTCACTTTGCAGCTTTATTGGCGCAGTGAAACTGTGCCTGCTTCCAGAGCACAAGAAAAACAATTATCCACGATTCCTAGTGTGAGATAGTGACAGATCGCACAGAGGTGAGAGGCAAGGAAGGGGTGGATAGTGCGGTCCACACCCCTATTCCACCACAGGAGAGACCAGCTGGAGGTGCTCGGGCTGGCATAAAGCTCCTCCTAGGGTGTCAGTTTAGGGGAAGGAGATTCATTGTGCAACAGGGTCCTGCTGGAGGCTCTGTATTAGTGGTCTCAGCCGGTCTGGCTGAGTGACTATGGGGCTAGGTGCTAGCCGGAGCATTGGGGGACGTCGTGATGCCTGGGCGCAAGGGTCACGAGGCCAGAGTCGGAGGGACTACTGGGTCACATTCCCCCATAAAGGTGCTGGATGTGAGACCGTGTGTGAACTGTGAGACACTAGGCTGGGAAAGCTGCTTGTAATTACGGCGTGCGAACTGTGCTTTAAGTAAGGTAGGAAGATACCTTGTTTAGTTAGAGCCCAGCCGGGCAGGTGTTTATTTTGTACGATTTTAAGTTTGTTTTGCTGAGGTGCCAAATAAAAGCGATGTTTGGACCTTAAACTTGGTGCCTGGCAAAGATACTTGTGTGAATGAACCCTGGAGAAGAGCTAACCCCCCACACTAGCTTCATGTCCCAGTTTGCAGGGCGGTGCAGGACACCACTCTTGAAGTCAGACCAGTGCGACCAGGTGGTCGGTTGGATTGCAGCAGATAATTCTTCCAGTCAGTTAAGCACCACCCTGTCTTCCACCAAGTGCCGTCCCAGTAGACAAGAGTCTGCTCAACCCAATTCTCACCCTGATCCTCCTTCCTCCCACCATTAAGAGTCTGGGCAAACAAGTGATCCCACACTCGGAAATTCCGAGGAGCTTTTTTCAGCACCATTCCTTGATTTGGCCATCTGGCCAAGCACGCTTGAAGAGGGACAGATCTTGTGCCCTGATTCCCAAACTCTTGAGCATCCACAATCACAAGAAGATGACGGTGGGGAATGGCAATTACTGTGTAATGAGGTGGATGATGATGAGACACAGTTGCCAATAACTCAATGGCAATTACTGTCTCAAGAGGTTAAGGAAAAGGATAAGACACAGTTGTCAATCACTGAGGTAGTGGTTAGGTCAACAAGTCAGGAGGATGATCAGAGTGAGGAAGTGAAAGAGGAGGTGGCGGACGATGAAGTCACAGAACAACCTGGGAAGGTGGAAAGCAGAGCAAGGACAGCAGTACAGAGGGGGAGGGATCTGCTGCACCACAAGAGGCTGGAAGAGGAAGTGGGGTGGCAAAAGGGAGAAGGGGGCCACAACAAACAGGCCTGCAACTGTTCCGCGGAGCACCCCCTTGCGGAAATCTCCCTTACCAAGTGGTAGGTGTTCCGCAGTCTGGCGCTTTTTTTAGGAAAGTGCGGACGACAAAAGAATTGTAATTTGCAACCTGTGTCATACACAAATGAGCAGAGGCTTGAACACTAGCAACTTCACCACCACCAGCATGATCCGCCACATGGCATCAAAGCACCATAATAGATGGGCTGAATGCCTGGGTCCACAATCTGTGTCTGTGGGTCAGACCACTGCCTCCTTTTCCCTTGTGTTACGTGCTGGCCAATCCCCTGTCAAAGGCGTAGGCCCGGATGACTCCCACCCTGCACCTGGACCTTCACAAGCACCATCAGCGATCGCATCTACTTCCGTGTCCCAGTGCAGTGTACAAATGTCCTTACCGCAGGCATTTGAATGCAAGCACAAATACCCAGCCACCCACAGGCCATAGCACTAAATATGCACCTTTAAAAGTAAATGGTCCTGGAAATGTTGTCATTTAGGATTGTGGAGACTGAGGCCTGCCGCAGCCTGATGTTGGCTGCTGTCCCGCGTTACACTGTCCCCAGCCGCCACTATTTTTCATGGTATGCCATGCCAGCCTTACACCAACATTTGTCACACATGTCTTGAACAATGCAGTTACTGGGAAGATCAACTTAACCACAGACACATGGACAAGTGCATTTGGCCAGGGACATTTCCCTGACGGCACAGTGGGTGAATGTTGTGGAGGCCGGGAGCGAGTCGTATGCTGGGATGGCACAGGTGCTACCGACATGAAGGATTGCGGGCCCTATGTCGATCAGGGTTTCCGCCAGCACCTACATTAATGGCTCCAAACCCCCACTTCTCCTCCTCCGTCTTCTCCTCCACTTCCACCTCTGAATTAATTGCGTGCAGCACCAGTCAGTCATCAGTCAGTAGCTGGAAGCAGTGTAGCACTGCAGTGGGAAAGGGGCAACAGGCTTAAACGTGCTTAAACTGATCTGCTTAGGTGACAAACAGCACACCGCCACAGAGCTGTGACACGTGATAAGATACCAGACTGAGCTGTGGCTCTCGCCACTCAACCTAGTACCAGGCATGGTTATGTCTGATAATGGCCGTAACTTGGTGGTGGCTTTGGAGCTCGGCAAGCTCACGCACATACCATGCCTAGCCCACATGTTCAACCTAGTGGTTCAGCGATTTCTCAAAACCTACCCCAATTTGCCTGAGCTACTGGTGAAGGTGCGCAGCATGTGTGCCCATATCCGCAAGTCATTGACAGCTTCTGCCCATCTGGCAACACTGCAGCAGTCTGCATAGAAGTGGTAATCGACCTATAGCTCCTAATAGACATGTTGTGTTAGGCAACTATTCACAAGGTGCAGTACTGCGTGGTGGCCTTTGTTTTTGTGGCGCTGTGCTGGTGGGTTGGTGGAACCCAGTGCCATGGGTGGCATTTTCAGGCAGCAGGGTTGCTGTTTGACTCCTGGGTCCTGCCACCCACTGAGGCAGTGCTGCTTTTTTACTGGATTGTTCTGCGCCTTTTTGTCAGAGTAGGTCCCATTCAAAGAGGCGACCTTGGCATGGTGAGTGGGCTTATGCCTTTTGATCAAAACGTACACTAATGCCTCTTGTACAGCATGGAGTATGGGGGGCTGTACACTTTAATATGGCGCTGAGAAGCGAGTTTAATTAGATCAAAGCATAGCATTGTGGATGTGCGATCCAGTTTTGTTTTTCTCCCCTTGATATTTACAATTTGAATCTTTCTTCTTTATTACTGCTATCAGCACTCCTCCATTCGGCACCCGTGGTTTTAATTTAGCAGAAGTCTAACATTGTGGATGTGCAATCCAGTTTTGTCTTTCTCCCCATGATATACACTGCAGCAGCACTTGCAATTGCCAGCTCACTGACCGTTGTGCGATGTGAACTCCACGTTTCACATGTTGGCCAGGCTTTGTGAGCAGCAGAGGGCAGTAGTGGAATACCAGCTGCAACATGGTCGTCGCCTTTCCAGTCAGCATTGGCTCTTCACAAGCGACGAGTGGGCATAGATTTTTTCGCAACTTTGAGGAATCAACACAGATGGTGAGCTGTGTTAACGCTATTATGAGCGTAACCATCCTACTTTTTTATCTACTCGAATGCTCGCTGCTCACAATTAAGGCAGATGCTTTACATGTGGAAATGGGGGAAGACAGTACACAGAATGATAGCCAGACCACCATCAGTTCGTCTTCTCAGCGCAAATTGGATGATGATGAGGAGGAGGAGCAGGAGACGATTGCCTCCGCTACAGAGGGTAGAACCCATGGAAGTTATATTCCATCTGTTCAGCATGGATGGGTAGAAGAGGAGGATAAGGAGATTGAGAGTCATTCTCCTGATGAAGACAGCAAAGTCTTGCCTGTTGGTACTCTGGCTCACATGGCTGACTGTGTGGCTGACACAGATTACTGGTTGTTAACACTTCTCGACCCCCACTACAAAGAGAACTTCTCATTCCTCTGGTGGAGAGAATGAGCAAAACGGTGCAATACCAGAAGATCCTTGTTGAAAAATTGCAAAAAAAAATTCCTTCTGACAGCGCTGGCGGCAGAGTCCATAGTTCCTTGGCCAACCGAGGAGGGGAGACAAGGGAAACACACAGCATTTCAAACAGTGGCAGGGCAACACTCTCCAAAGCCTAGGACAGTTTCATGACACCCCACCAGCAACACCCCACCAGCACCCTCACCCTGATGCACGGCCTAGTGTCACAAGGAGGGAAACATTTTGGAAGATGTTAAAGGAGTACATAGCAGACTGGGTCATCATCCTCAATGATTCCTCAATGCCATACAATTACTGGGTGTCCAAGCTTGACACGTGGCATGAACTGGCGCTCTACACCTTGGAGGTGCTGGCCTGCCCTGCCGCCAGCGTTTTGTCTCAGCGGGTATTTAGTGCTGCTGGTGGCATTATAACAGATAAGCGTATCCGCCTGTCAACTGAAAATGCTGACAGTTTGACTCTTATAAAAATAAACCATGGATTGACCATGGCTTTTCGACTCCACCAGAGGAAAGCAGCTGAACATAAAAGGCACTTTAAATGTGTTGTTTATAATATACTGAATACACTGTATTCTCATGCACCCCTTTCACCACAAACAAGGGTATATGGTTAAATCTTCCTTTTCTCATCCTTCTCTTGTTGCATATAATGCCCTTCGCATATAATGTTTTACAGGGTCAGCTCACCAGCAAGCCCTCGCATATAATGTTTTACAGGGTCAGCTCACCAGCAGGCCCTCGCATATACTGTTTTACAGGGTCAGCTCACCTGCAGGCCCTTGCCTATAATGTTTTACAGGGTCAGCTAACCAGCAGGCCCTCGCATATAATGTTTTACAGGGTCATCTCGCCAGCAGGCCTTCACCTACCAGTAGGTGGTTTTCTAGAAGCCGATACAATCTGGATCACATCTTCTGAGATGCCTAATCTCTCCAGCGAGCACCTGTCAGCTACCAGGCTGTCATACGGAACATTCCCAGATTCGGGTGAAAGAAACCTTCTTGTTCCAGCATGTCTGGATGGATTGGAATTTCCCAGAAGACCCCTCTCGAGAGGCTCAGAGCCACAGGAAACCAGGACCGGTGAGGCCAGAATGGAAGAATCGCAACGATTGAAGCTTTATCTTCTACTACTTTTAACAGAACTCCCATTATCAAGGGTAGAGGTAGAAAAAAACGTAGACCTTCAATTGGTTCCATGATACGTACAGATCATCCAGATGGGACGGATGGTCCTCCCTGAATCTGGATGTCTTCCTGTTCCACCTTTTTGCCATAGCATCCATTTCTGGGAACCCCAAGCGATTTGTCAACTGCAGGAAAGGATCCTGATGTAGTTTCCATTCTGAGGGCTGAAGGAGATTCCTGATGAGCCAATACATTTTTGATTGGATGAGCCTTTGATGTGGACTGCTCTGATCCCCTGAATCCATTTCAACACCCAGGTGTCACGGATGATGTTGCAGATAGCTGGAAGTTATGAATAAAACGTCCAACTGGCTTGATCCCCAAACTAAGCATATAGGTGACCCCTATAAAACCCTAAGAGCTCACCCTGACTGCTAAGCACATGCAAGGGTCTTAAAGGTAGACTATTGTATGCCCACGTTCCTAAGACTGTGTGACACATGAAAACCCTATAATAGTGAGGGGACACGACCACCGGCTTCCTGCACTTCATACGGAGGGAGTCAAGGTCACCTTGAATCAAGCCAGCAAGGAAACACAATACATGAAAGGACTTATATCAACAAGCAGCAGTAGAAGCCTCCAGCAGTGAACACTTCAATCCTGGAAGTAGTATAAACCGCAAAGTGAGGCAGTATGGGAGGGAATATAAAGGAAAGAGGATTAGTCTAAATAGGTGACACCTGGGAGAAGGAAATGAGATGAGAAAGTGAAACCAAAGCAAAGAACATCATGCAAGAGGTAGAGAAGGACGTCTGTCAGACCTTCTCACAGAACTGGCGGTGACACCAGGACATCATCAACCTGCATTCTCTTGCCAGCAGTGAGGATTTTGTTCCCCCTTGCTTGTTTATATAAAAAATGGAAACGAGGTTGTTGGATTAAACCAACACTCTGTGCCCCTTGAACAGCTCTTTAAAATGTTTAAGAGCAAGACGGATAGCTCTCAGCTCTGTGCAGTTGGCGGAAGAAATCTTCTCTCTGCGAGACCATCGACACTGGACCCAATGACTCTGAATATGAGCTCCCCAGCCTTGATTGGAGGCATCTGTGAGCAACAGAAGACGAGGGGATAGACGAAGGCTTCTGCCTCTGCGGATCATGTCTTTTCTGAGCCACCAGTTGAGGTCCACAAGAATTGTCAAAGAAATGGTCATCAAATTGTTAAGCCTGACGGAGACCTGTTCCATTGGCTCAAGATGTCTGACTGGAAACTCCTAATATAAGATCTGGCCCATGGAACCGCATCCAACTAAGAACTGTCATGGCTGTCTGAATAGGGACACAGCGGATGGCAAGAAGAGACCTTAGATCCCTTAGAAGCAGATGGATCCTTTGAAAAACAATTGGAGGGTCATTGCTTCTGCATTGATAATACATTTTAGGAATCTGCATGTTGTGGATGGACACAGGTGAGATTTCTGGGTGTTCAGTAGGAACCCGTGCTGTTGAAGGAAACCTACTGTTCGAACAATCTGATAACAAAGAATCCCTTCTGAAGGTGCTTTCAGAAGCCATTTGTCCAGATAGGAAATTACATACATCCCCCTCATCCTCAGGGCTGCTGAGATAATCACTGACAGTTTCGTAAAAACCCTCAGGGCACTGGATAGCCCGAAAGGGAGACAGGTGAACTGATAGTGGTGTGACTTCAGAATTGAAACATGGAGATAGGCATCACTGAGGTTGATTGTGACCATGAAGTCCACTTCTTCAAGTATAGCAATGACTGAGGAGATTGTCTCTATCCAGAACCTTTTCTTGACCACAAATTTGTTCAGAAAGGTGAGATCTATCACGAGCCTCCACTTGTTTCCTTTCTTTGGAACAGCAAAGACTTTGGAGTAAAATCCATGACCCCATTGATGAAGAGGGACTCTTTCCAGGGCACCTTTGTGCAAAAATTCGCAAATTAGAGAAGATATTATTTTGTTTCCGTGGGTCAAAAGAAAAATGTTTGGGGGAGACCGTTGAAGCTTGAGGTAGAGACCTTTCTAGATGGACAGGGCCCAAGCATCTGAGGTGGTGTTTTGCCAGGCTGGAAAGAAACGAGAGCCTCGCACCCACAGTTGACTGTATGACACTGGGGTCAAAGGCTAGGGTTTTTGGGACCCTCTGCTCTTTCTGAGCAGACGAAGAGCCATTCCTTCTAGGATTGGTCCCACGTTTCTAAAAAAAAAGCTATTACCACTATTGCGTCTAGGAGAGCTTCTATAGTGCCTTCGGAAAGGTCTAAATCTAGGCCTCTTTCTTTGCTGAGGAAACATAACCCCTTTCTTCTTATTCAGTGATTCTAGGATCGTTTCGAGTTAGGGTCCAAAGACACTTCCAGGCTGGAACGGCAAAGAGCAGAAGTGATTCTTGGACGGAATATCACCAGCCCATTCCTTGAGCCATAGGGCTCTTCTAGTGGAAGTAGACAAAGTCAAGATTCTAGAGTCCATTCTGAGAATATCCAGAGGCATGTCTGCCAGAAAATCAGCTGCCATCTTCATATCTGAGAGATTCTCTAAAATTTTGTCCCTAGGGTCCCGGTCCTAAAGACCCTTAGAGATCTCAGAAAGCCATATTCTTAAGGCTCGGCTACAGGAATAGACGCCAATGCACCTGTACAGGACAACCAAGCTGCCGAGAAAACTCTCTTTAGGGATGCTTCTGCCTGTCTGTCCATAGCATCCCTGAGAAGAGATGATTTTTCAGAGGGAAACATGGATCTCTTAGAAAGCTTTGCCACAGGGAGGTCAACCTTGGGGGGAGTCTCCCATTCAGCTGTAGCCTTGCGGTCCGAATTATACATAAATTTAAATCTGGAAGCCTGTATCTATTTTTTATTTTTTTTCTCAGGCTTGCTTCAATCAGATTGCATAAAGTCCTTGAGTAAGGGCTGATTTGGTCGATAATGATGAGATGTCCTAGGAAAATAATTTTGTGATTTCTTTCTTGGAATGTCTTTGCCAAGATTCTCCCTCTACCGTTCTCTTGACTTTCTGAGTAAGAGAGGAAGCTTTTTCTTTTGGTAGGAGATAAAAAATTTCTGGGTCCCCCCCTAACGCTGGAACTGGAATCTGAATCTAGCTCTCCTTCAGAACGGCCCTGAGTATCTAACTCATCCGGAGACATCGTTGGTGTATGGGAGAGCCTCGTCTAGGACGTTTACTGGAGCAGTGATTAGATTGAAACTTTTCAAAATCCTCTGAAAGCTGATTTTGGAACCAGCCTAAAACTGATGTTTTCAAGGGCCAAAGAAAGCCTCCTCCGAAGTACAGCACTGATTACAGACATCTGCAGGGTGGTCATCTGAAAGAGGTTGGGAAGCACTGCAGACACATCCTGTGTCTCTTTCCTGGAGGATGGAGGATGACATCTAAAATGGAAAGGCATGGAGCAGAGAACAAGCTCAACAAACACATCTTCATGCAGGCAAGAAGAGGGGGGAAAAAACAGAGCCATATGGGACAGATCTCACCTCCTACACTAGCTGAACTCTGCAGCCTGCCTGGGTGCCAAACGACGGACACTAAGGCAGCATTATATGACGAGGACCCTGCCCCTGACGATGATGCAGAGCCTGGAATCTGCGCAATGCCGACTACACCAGGGAGGAGAAACTTAACCTACAATGCATGCACCCTCAGACCTGGAATGAAAGAAAAAGGAAAATATCAACAGGGTCCTCCCTAGGTAATATACAGAGAAACCCCTGCCCTTCCTGGCTGCAGATAAAAGAACGGGGGCAGGCTGACTATAGGAAACCCTAGGTATGACACATTTAACCCTCCAGCATAATAGAGGAGACAGAAGAAAAAAACACGTGTGGGTTGTTCTATTGTGGTTCTTATTGTATCTACCTCTGAGCGGTTCTGGTTAATTTGAATGTTGTAGTCTTTTTTTTCTTCTGTACTAGTAGTAGGGAGAAAGTAGGATTAGCTAATTAGTGTGCTGCTGAGGGACGATTTGGAATATGGGATTTTCAGTATGTTATCATGCAGTAATTTATGATTTAAATTATTTATTTTTCAGAAACTGATAATTCCTTGTCTAGTATATATTGAGTACAAGGTTGTATTCAGGTGTCCCCACACCAATTTTACATATGAACAGGTTAAATTATTTCCTTGACATGCACACATATGGCTAGACTACTACATATGTTCCAATAGTCTAAACACACTCAAATTTGAATACCAAGAACTACTCTTGGGTACTACCACTGAATAAGAGATTAATTGATATTTTGCCACATGAGCTGTCCAAAATGTAAATTATTAGATGGAAACATCTTAGGGTACATTTACACAAACAGATTATCTGACCAATCTTTATCCAATAGTTGGTGTGTATAACAAAAGATCTGTGTGTGTAAACATACATTTGACCAATGATTGGTCAGAAAATCTGTCACATAATCTGGTGGTGTAAATCATCACTGATTGTTTGCAATGCTGAAAACACTTTTTTGATTATTTAAGTAATTGCCTTTGCCCATGATTAGAACTGGTGTAACTTTTTTGAACATTACATTTTTATTTTTTTTAGGTCTACAATACTATAATTGTTTTAATATATGGAAGTTTTTTTAGGTCTACAATACTATAATTGTTTTGATTAGAGATAAAATTCGTTCACACTTCATTTGGTGGTAAAAGGCGAATTGCGTTATGGATTCCGTTATCACAGACCATAACTCAATTCTTTGACAGAATGCATAACGGAATGCCTTTAGAGGCATTCCGTTATTCATTCCGTCATAATAAAAGTTTATGGGCTGCAAAACTGATCCGTCCCGTTTCCGTTATGCCGGAGAGGACTCCCCAGCATAACGGATACTGGACAGATCCGTTATGCAGCCCATAGACTTCTATTATGACGTAATGAATAACTGGATGCCTTGTTGGAAGGCGCAAGGGTCCGTCATTGACGAAAGGTATGTGTCACCGAAGTTCCTGGCCTCGGTGAGATAGGAACCAGTAATTTTGTGTCAGCGGCAGCTAGTGCTCGCTGACACGGTTTTACTTAGTGTGGCTGTAAAGCCGATCCGGGCTGGTTCTTTTTAGGAGCAGCCAAAGAGCAGGGCGGGTGGCTGTTCCCTATGTTCCAGGCCGGGTTTTGAGCTGGGATTTAAAAACCCAGCCAGCAGCTCAGCTGGGTGTGGAATGATCCTCCAGGTGATAGTGGAGCTGTGGAAGCTCTGTGTTTGGAAGCTGAGAAATTCTGCCATACTGCAAGGCTGAGAAATGCCTGCTTGGAGTCAGGCGCCCTAAAGCCTGCTGTGGACTGCCAGGTGACATGTTTTGTTCTGTGAACTCTTGCTGTGTGAATTAACACCAGGACCCTGCAAAGTATTGTTTTTCTTTTCTGCCTTTTTTGTGTGAATAAACACTGAACTTTTGCTTTTCAACCGTGGTCTTGCCTGTGCATTGTGTCCACTTACCCTGCCTACTAGAGCAAATTCCTACAATTGGTGGCTTGGAGCGGGCAAGCGCAGTAAGGCTGGTGTGAACGCCAAAATATTTTTGGGTTTGCACACGGTTGTATGTCATTTATCAAATCTGCTAGATTCAAACCTCTGTCACTTGACAAAATGGAGGCTTTTGTGAAGGCCCTCATGGAGGCTAATCTGCAGCAGCGAGAGACCAACCTGCAGCAATGTGGCTTTGCAGACAGGAGCAACCCCAAGCGTCCATGATGTCCGGAAAGCAGCCCGTGCAGCGATCCCTAAAATGACCCCCACAGATGATGTTGAAACCTACCTGGCGATGTATGAGAAAATGGCCACCAGGGAAAAGCTGCCCCAAGACCAGTGGGCTGAGGTCATCGCTCCTTTTCTGGCTTCAGAGTCCTAGTGGGTGTATTTTGACTTGCCGGACGATCAAGTGGGCAACTACCCAAAGGTAAAGGGTGAGATTTTGGCAAGACTGGGGGTGAATGTGCTGGTCCAGAGTGGGGGTGAATCAGTGGGGGTTCAACCTGGCTGAGCCCATGAGATCCCAGTATTATAACCTGCTCAACCTGTTGCAAAAGTGGGTACAACCTGACATGCTGAGCCCCACTGCTATGCTGGACTGGTTGTTAGCAGACAGGTTCTGGAGAACTCTTCCACCCCCTCTCCAGCAATGGATTGGCCAGGTCTCTCCAGGTAATGCGCTGGAGATGGTCGCCCTAGTGGAGCGCTATGAGGCTACTCAGAACTTACAGGGGGGTTCTTTTAGGAGGGGGGCAGTCAAATCCTGTATCTCTCCACCCTGGACCCGGTTACTGGTTCCCACCAAACCTGCCTGGGTTGTAACCCCTGTGGACCCTGCTCCAATAGTCTGCTGGCTGTGTCGGGAGCCTGGCCATGTTCGAGCAGACTGTCCACAGCAGGGGGAACCCATAGACACGAACTATGGCTTCCGTCAGTCATTGTATGCCAGGAAGCTGTGTGTAGTGGATGCTCAGGAGAAACTGACTCACTTGTGCCAGGTGGAGGTGGGAGACACTCCAGCGGAGGCTCTGTTGGACTCAGGTAGTCTGGTGACCCGGGTAAGGGCTCCCCTGATACGGAGTCATTAGTATACTGGCCATAAAGTAGGGGTTATGTGTATACATGGGGACTTAAAAGACTACCCTACTGTTATGGTATCTCTGTTCACAGTTTCCGGCCAGTGGACCCACGAGGTTATGAACTTATAATAGGGAGAGACTTACCGGGGTTCCCGGCACTGTGGCCTGTTCCGAGAGTGACTGATACCCATGAGACAGGTGTAACCCTAGCAGAGTGGCCCGGCTCAGGGGGGAGACCAGAACCCTTGGAAATCGAGAGGTGGAGACAAGAGGGGGAGACATGTAATGGTAGAAGACATGGAAGACTTGCCACCAGGTCCTGAGCTGGCAGACCTCAATGTCTCCGGGGATAATTTCGGTACTACACAACACCGAGATCCAACCCTATCCTGAGCCTGGGAAAATGTGTTAATGGTACATGGTGAACCACAACAACCAGGGGCAGAGTCAGTGTTCCCCCGTTTTGTGGTTCATCAGGGTATGTTGTATTGTGTAAACCAGCTGCGAGGTGAATCCATTGAACAGTTGGTGGTGCACCAGGCTTATCGCAAACTCGTGTTAGAGTTAGCCCACCATCATGTTCTCGGGAGTCATCTGGGAATGCAGAAAACACAGGACCGAATACTATAACTGTTTTACTGGCCCAGTGTGTTTAAGGAAGCGGACGAGTTCAGAAATTCTTGCCCGACCTGCCAGGCAACTAGCCCCCAGCACCTGTTCCACAGCCCCATGGTACCTCTCCCGATCTTCGAGGTACCGTTTGAGCGAATCGCTATGGACCTAGTAGGCCCAGTACCAAAGTCCGCTAGGGGACACCAACAATTCTTGGTTGTCTTTGATTACGCCACTCGGTACCCTGAAGCAGTGCCACTGCGACATACAGTACATCGGTGAAACTTATAGCTTAAGAGCTAATGGAAATGTTCTCCCAAGTGGGGCTACCTAAAGAGGTCCTGACTGACCAGGGGACCCTTTTTATGTCCAAGGTCATGAGGGAACTCTGTAAGTTGCTGCATATTAAACAGTTACGGGCATTCGTGTACCATCCACAAATGGATGGACTAGTTGAAAGGTTTAACAAAACACTAAAAACCATGCTAAAAAGGGTGGTGTCCAAAGATGGAAAGGATTGGGACCTTTTTCTGCCCTATCTAATTTTCACAGTGCGAGAGGTGCCTCGGGCCTCTACTGGGTTCTCGCCCTTCGAATTGCTATATGGCAGACATCCTTGTGGCTTGTTGGACGTAGCCAAAGAGGCGTGGGAACAACAACCCACTCTGCATAAAAGCGTCCTTGAATATGTTACCAAGATGCAACAGCAGATAGAGACCGTTTTGCCTTGTCAGGGAGAATATGGAGGCCGCTCAGCGAGCACAGAGTCAGATCGGCAGGCTCGGGTCCGGATCTTTAACCGGTTTTGGTTCTGGTGCCGACCGTGGACAGTAAGTTACTAGCCAGGTGGCAGGGGCCCTACGAGGTACGTGAACAAATTGGAGAGGTAAATTACAAGGTACACCAGCCGGGGAGACGAAAGCCGAAGCAGGTTTACCATGTTAATTTACTAAAACCTTGGAAGGATAGGGAAACCTGTACGGAAGACAGCCTGCGGCCGGGCTTTCTAGGGCAAGAGGTTCCGGCTCCTCTGTCTGATGCAAAGGAAGTGGTTGCCACAATAAAAATTGCTGACAGCCTCTCCTCTAATCAGGCTCAGGAAACCAGGGAATTCATTAGTCGGAACTCGGATGTGTTCTCAGACCTCCCTGGACACACTTCAGTAATACAACATGACAATGTCTCTGAGCCTCAGGCAAAAGTCTGGTTAAAGCCATACCGGGTACCTGAGGCTCGGCAAAAAGCCATCTCGGAGGAAGTGCAGCTCATGTTGCAGCTTGACGTCATTGAGGATTCTAAAAGTGAGTGGGCCAGTCCTATTGTCTTAATTCCCAAGCCAGATTTTGTAACGATTTTCCGAAATTAAATTAAATATTGAAATTCGATGCATGTCCCATGCCATGGGTAGATGACCTTATTGAGAGGTTAGGCCAAGCCAGGTATTTTTCTGTTTTGGACCTCACCAAAGTGTACTGGCAGGTACCCTTGACGGAGGCTGCCAAAGAGAAAACTACCTTTGTTACACCAGAGGGGCTGCACCAATATAAGGTGTTATCCTTTGGCCTGCATGGTGCCCCAGCCACTTTTCAATGTCTAATGGACATTGTACTTCGTCCCCATCGGCTGTTACCCTCTGCTTACCTGGATGATATTGTCATTCACAGTACTGATTGGGAAAGTCACCTGCCCAAAGTACAGGCCATAGTGGACTCCCTTCGAAATGTGCTATAGGGTTAGAGGAGACTAAATACCTTGGGTATGTCTTTGGACACGGAGTCATCAAACCCCAAGTAAACAAAATAGAGGCGATGCGGAATTGGCCCCGACCTGACACCTCTAGACAAGTAAAGTTGTTCCTGGGAATGGTGGGCTATTATATGAGGTTTGTTCCCACTAGCAAATCCTTTGACAGGGCTCTTGAAGGGACGGAAGTCCTTGATAGTCCGCTGTAATGATCAGGCGGAAGAGTCTTTCTCCGTTTTGAAGTCGGCCCTGTGTGGGTCCCCGGTTTTGGTGATGTCCAACTTCAAGAGGGAGTTTGTAGTACAGACCGATGCCTCTGAAGTAGGCCTTGGTGCTGTACTGTCTCAGGAAGTCAACGGTGAGGAGCATCCTGTTGTCTTCCTCAGCTGTAAGCTCACTCCAACTGAGACCTGGTACAGTATAGTGGAGAGCGAGTGCCTGGCCATCAAGTGGGCACTCGAGTCTCTCCGCTATAATCTTTTGGGGAGAAAGTTCCGTCTGGTGACCAACCAGGCCAAAGAGAGGAATTACAGGGAAACGTGGATGCCTGTCCAGAGTACACTGTCTAGCGTGTGTTCACCCCCCTCAGGGCTGAACAAAGGGAGGAGATATGTAGGAAGGCGCAAGGTTCAGTCATTGACAGAAGGTACGTGTCACTGAAGTTCCTGGCCTCGGTGAGATAGGAACCAGTAATTTTGTGTGTCAGCGGCAGCAAGTTCTCGCTGACACTCTTTTTACTTAGTGTGGCTGTAAACCTGTTCCGGGACGGTTCTTATTGGGAGCAGCCAAAGAGCAGGGCGGGTGGCTGTTCCCCACGTTCCAGGCCAGGTTTTGGGCTAGGATTTAAAAACCCAGTCAGCAGCTCATCTGGGTTTGGAATGATCATCCAGGTGATAGTGGAGCTGTGGAAGCTCTGTGTTTGGGAGCTGAGAAGTTCTGCCATGCTGCAAGGCCGAGAGCCACCTGCTGGGAGTCAGGCACCCTAAGGCTGGGTTCAGACCTGAGCGTTTTTGATATGCGCGTTTTTGTTGCGTGTTTTTGTCCATAGTCAACGCGAGTAGAACGCGCGTTTGTGTGATTGACAGCAGTGTTCTCAAATGAAAATACCTGTCTATATAAAAGGTGTCTAATGAGAGAGAAATGTAGGTGATAAATTTCATGTGTGTTGGGAGAGTGGATTGTAGTAGATTGTTTGCGGTCATGGAATATTCCAGAAGGCGAAAAATTGCGGCAATTGTGTCAGCAATCCTTCTCCGACGTTTGAGGCGTAGGAGAGAGAGCAGGCGACGCTTCTGGGTCCATCCTGTCATTGCCAATCGACAGGAAAGGGGACAGTTCTGGGCACTGTAGAGACCCTCCGGGCCCATGAAGACAAATTTTTTTCATACACGCGGATGTCCATCACCAGGTTTGTACATATACAATAGTTATAGTTGTGGGGTTCCAACTGTGAAGGTACCAGGACACCTTCATGCGGGACAGTATACCACCAGCGGAAAGACTGATTATTACTTTGCGGTAAGTAGACTGTAATTGTGGCCTAATAAAGCATTTGCATTGTGTGTTGACTGGATATTAGTGTGGCCTTTGTTATTTTCTACTGGTGGTTGTGACGTTTCAAGTGTTTTTGAGGGGGGGGGGGATTGGATGTGTATGCTTTTTACATTTGGCATATAGATACCAAACATACATAGTTTACCCACATTTTTCCCTACCAAACACTCTCTTCGAAATAAGAGTCCCAAAAAGTTTGCAAATGTTTTTATATTTGGGAAAAGTAATAACATCTTACAGTTCCTCAAAAAATGTGCAAACTGTGTTTAACACAATCAACATAAGTTTCGTACTTTTTAACTTAAAATTATTCGGTAATTTTCCAATATTAACAATGAAGGTAGAACACCCCTGATGCATCAAATTATGTATGCTACTTCTCAAAGGTTTTGGTATTGTGGTAATGCAAAATGTGGCTCGGTATCCGGCGTGGCCTCTCTCATTCCGCCTGATTGCTGGGCAGGTTGCATTTGAGTGGTGGTGGAGGTGTTGGTGCCCATGTTGGTGGAGGGATAGCTGTATGATGATTGTGGTTGTGTGTGGCATGTGTCGTGAGGGTGTGGTATGTAAGTTTGTGGGTATGTTTGTGATGTGTATGTGTGAGTGGGTGGTGGATGTTGTGGTGGATATTGTGGTGGATGTGGTGGTGGATGTTGTGGTGCATTGTTGGGCTGTGTGATGTCATAATGTGTAATGAAGCTGTCTAGAGTCCTTGTTATGGCCTCCCTCGCTTCAGTTATGCGACTTCTGTGAACTTGCAGCATCTTTTCCTCCAAACTCAGTAAGAAATGTGCATCACTAGTGAGTTTGGGTGCTGGATAGGCAAGTGCATCCAGGCATGCAATTAGCCGGTCCTCCTGGCGATCGGTTCTTTTCCTTTTTGAACGGTGAGTCCGAATGTTTTTGGGTTCCACGACAGGTGGGGCAGGCTGTGTGGGTGTTTGGAATGTAGGGGTGGGATCAGGTGGAGGAGGACTTAGTGGCCCCGTAGACATACAGGCCTCACTGTCCCTGGTGACCTCCTCCTCTTCCTCCTCCTGCTGTTGTCTTTTCGACCAGCTACTATCGGTGCTGTGAACATGAAAATATACATAAGTATGTGCAAGATATGAAAGTGAATGCATGTCATACCACACCCTCTCCTGCATGTGTATGTCCTGGACTCACCTACGCATTTCAGTGGTATTGGAAAGGCCATTTCCTCCGCATGGACATAGCTGGACCGTGCACTTGGCGAAGCTCCGCTCCTATGTTCCTTCTCTTTGCGTCGATGACGAATGAAGGCATCTTTGAGGCTCTTCCACTTGCTTTTTAGTAAGTTTACTATAATAAAAATAAAATAACATCCATTAATTGTTATCTTTTTTTTTCACACATTTTTTTCAGCTATTTAGCTACAGGCCAATCGTTGATCAGTCTTCACTACACCTTCCAGATCGGGAAATCCACAGCCAGTGTGATCGTGAAGGAAACCTGCAGCGCCATTTGGCAGGTCCTTCATGCTGTTGTGATGGGCCAACCAAACAAGGAGGAGTGGCTGAAAATTGCGGATACTTTTCAAAAAACCTGCAATTTCCCGAACTGTGTCGGAGCAATTGACGGAAAACACATCCGCGTTCTGAAGCCAATGAGGAGTGGCAGTCAGTTCTATAATTATAAAAAATTCTTTTTCGGTTGTTCTTTTTGCGGTATGTGATGTGAACTATTGTTTCCATAATATCGATGTGGGTTCCTATGGCAGCAGCTCTGACTCTGCTGTTTTTGGGCATTCTGACTTTGGTCAAATGCTCAGTAGTAATGCCCTTGACCTTCCCGGGAACACCACACTGCCTGGCACCACTTATCCCTCTATGCCTTTTGTTTTTGTTGGTGACGAGGCATTTGCTCTTGGTGAGCACCTTATGAGGCCATACTCTAGCCGTAATCTCTCCATTGCGCGGCGTGTTTTTAACTATCGCCTGACAAGAGCACGCAGGGTGGTGGAATGCGCATTTGGCATATTAGCCAACAAATGGCGAGTTCTGCACTCTCCCATAAATCTCAAATTGGAGACCGCCATCTCGGTTGTGAAGGCAGCGGTGTGCCTGGGACCACACATGGTGCCGCCATTCGGGACCACTTTGCAGCTTATTTTATGTCACCACAGGGGGAGTTACCTTGGCGAATGCAAGCCATATAAATTTATATTATTTAGTCTTTTGCAGCTGCAAAAATTGTTTCTTTAACTTGTAATATTCCATTTTCTTTGTTTATTGTAATGGCTGAATTAAAAGATTTGAAGAGTGAATTTGTGCAATGCCGTTTTTTCACCTATATCGTGCTCCTTGTAGAAGCCCCAATAGTGCCCACCAATACTCGTCCATTAACAAGGGAAAACAATGTGGGCGGAATTACGGATCCCATTTATGTGCCCAATACTCGTCCATTAACAAGGGAAAACAATGTGGGCGGAATTACGGATCCCATTTATGTGCCCAATACTGGTACTATATAGACATACAAGCACAATAATGTTTCAACGTAGACAATATCCATATCAACTTTATAACCCAAATCCGCACCACAAATGTAGGCCAACATTTGAATTTAAAATACATTGCCAGATTGGAACAAGTGCAAATTGAGCATACTGGCCCACTACATTGTGCCAGAATGTGGGTGACAGGGAACCATTGACTGGCCATATACTAGAACAGGGTTGGTGAAGCTGCGGCCCTCCAGCTGTAGAAAAACTCCAACTCCATGCATGCTTGGACAGGCTACAGCAAGTAAAATACAGCACAGCATATTGGGAGTTATAGTTGGACAACAGCTGGAGGGCCGCAGGTAGAGCTGGGCTGGACTATTACATAGAGATTTTACACCAGTGCACACAAGGAGTTTTTTTTTTTTTTTTACACTCAGAACACACATGTAAATACCTTTGCCTTCTTTCACAGTTTTGGATAATGTCTTCCACTGTGGCCAGATGCTTTCTCCAATGTCCTCCCATGCCTGCTGCCTGCTTCTCCTGTTTTTGTACTTGGCATGTTGGATGTCATACAGGCACCGTTTTGCCTGCACAAGCCTGATCAGTGTCTCACTGTCAAAGCCGGCTTCCTCCATCTTGGTCAGGCTAGACACTTGCCGATCACTAGGGTGTGGCCTTTTATTGACTGTTGCTATATGCCAAACGCGCGTTCGGACGCGCGTTTTTATGGTCACAAATGCGCAAAATAACATATTTGCGCGGTCCTATGCAATCCTATGGGCGCAAGCAGTTTTTTTTTTTTTTTGTGCGTACGCAGACCGTGGCCAGCACTCTTAGCGTCCGGCCACTGTTAGCGCATCGCATACCCCACCGCTGATCAACTTCGGACGGTTGATCAGCGATTTTTAATTTTTTTCAAATTTTTTGCCCTTTTTTAGTTAGCCTAAACCTAACAGACAAGACTAAGTTCGCGAACACCCGTGCCTCCACACACACGCACACTGAATAAAGATTTACACGTACGCACACCCACACGAAGACACACACACACTAAGACACACATTCCCCTATAGCCCGCCGGATGTTCTCGGCTGAGGATGCATACGTCCAGCTTGCCTCCGACTCAGAGTCCCAGTGAGGACGAGGATGACCCCACTTTCCTTTTGTCATCCGCGTCCTCATCATCTAGCGATGATGATGAGCCCCCAAGGCGGCTGAACAAGGGGACCACCAATGCTAGGGACCCTGTGGCCCACCCTAGTACGAGCAGCTCTGGGGCTCATACTAGTTTTCTGGCCCACCAGTTAAGTCCACAGGAGCCCCCTGCTGGTGAACTTGTCTGGTGTACCCCAGAACATTTTGAGCCCGTGATTCCAGGAATCCAGATTTCCACAGTGGGCTTCACCGAATACGACTATTTTAGTCTTTTTTTCAGTGACCACGTTGTAAATCTAATGGTGGAGCAAACAAACCTGTACGCCCAACAGTTTGTTGCTCAACACCTGGGCTCCTTTTTGGCTAGACCCGGTGGCTGGTCCCCGGTCAGTGCAGCCGAGATGAGGACATTTTGGCACCTTGTGCTGCACATGGGCCTAGTCAAGAAACCTAGTGTCAGGCATTACTGGAATGGAGACGTCCTCTACCAGACCCCACTTTACAGTACGGCCATGACACGCTCCCAGTTTGAGGCCATCTGGAAATGCCTGCATTATGCAGATAATGCAGCATGTCAACCCCAAGGTGATCCTGCCAATGACTGCCTGTACAAAATCAGGCCGGTCATCGATCACTTTGGGGCCAAATTTGTACAGGTCTATGTACCTGGAAGGGAGGTCTCGGTTGATGAGTCTCTCATTGCTTTCAAGGGGAGACTCCTTTTCCGCCAATATGTTCCCTCTAAGCGGGCGAGGTATAGCGTGAAGCTGTACAAACTTTGTGAGAGTACCTCAGGGTACACTTCCAAGTTTCGTGTGTACGAGTATTCCCGTATTCAACCCCCAGAATGTCCCCCAACTCTGGCTGTTAGCGGGAAACTTGTGTGGGACCTTCTGCACCCACTGCTAGATAAGGGTTACCACCTGTATGTGGATAACTTTTATACTAGTATCCCCTTGTTCTAGTCCCTCACCGCCAGATCCACGTCCGCTTGTGGGACCGTGCAGAAAAATCTATGCGGCCTCCCTACCTACCCCCTCCAGGTACCAATCCCCAGGGGTGAGACCCGTGCCCTTACCAGTGGAAACCTGTTGCTGGTCAGATATAAGGACAAGAGGGATGTCCTTGTAATGTCCACAATCCATGGTAACGGCATCACCCCTGTCCCTGTGCGAGGTACCGCGGCAACAGTCGTCAAGCCCGATTGTATCGTCGACTACAATCGGTATATGGGAGGAGTTTATCTCTCTGATCAAGTCCTCCAGCCATATAATGCCATGCGCAAAACCCGGGTATGGTACAAAAAAGTTGCGGTCTACTTAGTACAGGTTGCCTTGTACAACTCTTTTGTGCTGTCCCGGAGCGCTGGCAACACAGGGACATGCCTTCAGTTCTATGAGGCAGTCCTCAAGGCCCTGATCTTTTCTGACCGGGAAAGAGCAGGCCGGAGTACCTCGGGAACTGGAGGCACCCAGATCGTCTCTGACCAACACTTTCCAGGTGTGGTCCCCCCCAAAAAAGTGCAGAGCGTGTCACAGGAGGGGGATACGGAAGGACACCACTACTCAGTGTGACACGTGCCCCGATCATCCGAGCCTCTGCATTATTGGTTGTTTCAGGGAATACCACACTTCCATGGAGTACTAAATTTATATCCCAATTTAGCCACTGACAATCGTATAAAAAACTGGTTCTTAGACTTGAGACACTAAAGCAATTTTTTTTTTTTTATATTATTTAGTAAACTAAAATAAATATAAAAAAGTAGACATATTAGGTATCGCCGCGTCCATAGGAATCTTCTCTATAAAAATACCCCCCAACCCATCAGATGAACACAGTCCAAAAAGTAAAATAAAAACATTTTTTTTCACCTTACATCACAAAAATTGTAATAGCAAGCGATCAAAAAGTCATATGCCCCCCAAAAGAGTGCCAATAAAATCATCTTCTCATCCCGCCAAAAATTAGCCCCTACCTAAGATAATCGTCTAAAAAAAAAAAAAAAAAAAAAAAAGAATCTTAGACTACGGAGATACTAAAATATTTATAAAAAGATAATATAGTGTAAAACATAAAAATAAAAAAAAGTAAACATCAGGTATCTCCACGTATGTAAGAATCCGCTTTATTAAAATACCCCCCAACCCCTCAGATGAACACAGTCAAAAAAATAAAATAAAAACTGTGCCCAAAAATTTTACTTTTTAAGCCATTTTTTTCCTGTAACAAAGAAAAGGGTTAACAGCCAAACAAAACTTAATATTTATTACTCTGATTCTGCAGCTTACAGAAACACCCCATATGTGGTCATAAACTGCTGTATGACCAAACAGCAGGGCGCAGAAGCAAAGGGACGCTGTTTGGTTTCTGGAAGGCAGATTTTGATGGCATTTTTTTTGGCACCATGTCCCATTTGAAGCCCCCCTGATACACCCCTAGAGTAGAAACTCCATAAAAGCGACCCCATATAAGAAACTACACCCTTCAAGGTATTTAAAACTGATTTTACAAACTTTATTTACCCTTTAGGTGTTCCTCAACAGTTTATGGCAAATGGAGATGAAATTTCAGAATTTCTTTTTTTGGTAACCTTGCCTCACAAAAATGTAATATAGATAAACCAAAAATCATGTGTACCCTAAAAAACTGCCACCTTTTCCCGTAGTTTCCAAAATGGTGTCACTTATATGGAGTTTCTACTCTAGGGGTGTATCGGGGGGGCTTCAAATGGTACATGGTGTAAATAAAAGTCTAGCAAAATCTGCCTTCAAAAAAGCAATACTGTGCACCTTTCCCTCTATGCCCTACTGTGTGGCCGTACAGTAGTTTACGGCCACATGTGGGGTGTTTCTGCAAACGACTGAATCGGGGCAATAAATATAGCATTTTGTTTGGCTGTTAACCCTCGCTTTGTTACTGCAAAAAATGGATTAAAATTATAAATTTGCCAAAAAATCTAAATTCTAAAATGTTATCTCCATTTGCCATTAACTCTTGTGGAACACCTAAAGGTTTAACATTTGTAAAATCAGTTTTGAATACCTTCAGGGGTGTAGTTTCTAGAATGGGGCCTTTTTTTGGTGGTTTCTATTATGAAACCCTCACTAAGTGACTTCAGACCTGAACTGGTCCCTAAAAATTTGTTTTTTGAAAATTTCTGAAAAATTTCAAGATTTTCTTCTAAACTTCCAAAACATGTAACGTCCTCAAAAACTAAAATGCAATTCCCAAAATGATTAAAACATGAAGTAGACATATGGGGAATGTAAAGTAATAACTATTTTTGGAGGCATTACTATGTAAAATAGAAGTAGAGAAATTGAAACTTGAAAATTTGCTATTTTTTCAAAATTTTTGGTAAATTTGGTATTTTTTTATAAATAAAAAAGATATTTTTTTTTTTACTTCATTTTACCAGTGTCATGAAGTACAATATGTGATGAAAAACTATCTAAGAACGGACATTACAGATTTTGTCCAGATGCGTTGCGGGTGCATTGCGGCAAACCCGCGCGAGTAGGCATGCAATTTCAGTCAGTTTTCTCTGTGATTGCATTCCGTTGTTCATTGTGGTACCCAGACCCGAACCTGGACTTCTTCACTGAAGTTCGGGTTTGGGTTAGGTGTTCTGTTGATTTTATTATTTTCCCTTCTAACATGGCTATAAGGGAAATGAATATCATTCTTAATGCAGAATGCTAACTAAAATGCCCATGATCGCGCAGCCGGTCTCCTCTTCTTTCTTCCTCCTGCAGGACCTGCAAAAGGACCTTCGATGACGTCACGTGGTCAGCGTGGTGACTATAGCACAGGTCCTGCTGAATAAAGATAGAAGAACTTTCTATCTTCATTTAGCAGGATCTGCGATTACTTCAGTGCAGGTCCTTTTGCAGGTCCTGCAGGAAGAAGAAAGAAGACGATACCGGCTGCGCAATCAAGTGGATGAGGTTAGATTATTATTGTAATATTTTTTTTAACCCCTCAATGGACATTTTATTTATCATTCTGCATTCAGAATTATTTTCTTTTCCTTTATAACCATGTTAGAAGAAAAAAAAAATTAAGTTCTTTATTCTTAATACAGAATGCTATTATTTACCCTTATAACCATGTTAGAAGGGAAAATACAGCGAATTGACTTTTTAATGGGGTCTGGGGTTGCTCATTCCTATTTCCGAACATCCTCTCCTAGCAACCATGCGTGAAAATCGCACTGCATCTGCACTTGCTTGCTGATGCTATGCGATTTTCACGCAGCCGCATTCATTTCTATGGGACCTGAGTTGCGTGAATATAGAACATGCTGTGATTTTCATGCAACGCACAAGTGCTGCAAGAAAAACAACGCCCATTGAAATGAATGTGTCAGGATTCAGTGCGGGTGCAACATTCTCATTATGTCTACTTTATGTTTGCTTCACTTTGTAAATATCATTTAATTTTTTTAGGACGTTAGAAGACTTAGAATTTTACAAGCAATTCTTAAAAGTTTTTTAAGAAAATGTTCAAAACACACTCTTTTTTTATTTTTTGTCTTTACAGTATTCACCTGACAAGATAAATCATGTGTTATTTTTATTGAGCAGGTTGTTACGGATGCGACAATGCCAAATATGTCAAGTATTTTTGAAAAACAAATCATGTTTTTGCATCTCCATTTTCTGAAAACCATATATATTTTTTATTTTTCTGCTGATCATCTTGTATAGGGGCTAATTTTTTGTGGAAAGATTTGACGTTTTTATTGGTACTATTTTTGAGTACATATGTTTTTTGTTTTTTTTATCATTCTATTTTGCAATTTTGGCAAAGATTTTATATTACTTAGGACATTCATCTAAGGGGTTAGATTATGTGATATTTTCATAGAGCAGGTTGTTACATAATATGTCTATTTTTTATTTTTGTAAAGTTTTACACAGTAAAAGCATTTAAAAAAAAGAAGAAATATTGTTTTTGCGTTACCATTTTCTGAAATCCATATATATATATATATATATATATATATATATTTAATTTAATTTTTATTTTTTTATAAAGCCGGGCTGTTACTGACGTGTTGATATCTAATATGCCTGTTTTTTTTTTCTCTATTTTTTACATTTTTATATGTCTTTATAATGGGAAAGGGATGTTTTTACTTGTGAAAAACTTTTTTTTTGTCCCACTATGGGGCTTCAAATTTTGTGGGTCTGATCCCCTCTGCAATGAAGTACAATACATATGAATTGTAATGCATTGACTGTCAGTGTACTACCAGTGTAATACACTGACAGCCTTCCTGCCTGTGAGACCCAGGGGGTAGTGTCTCACAGGCTTCCATAAAAGGCATGCCACAATGGGGACGGGAAGGGAGCCAGTATCCTCCACAAACCCTGTGTATGCCGTGGTCAGCGCTGGTCGTAATATACAAGTGGTTAATATGCCGGCATCGGTGTATGCATCGATGTCAGCGTATACAGCAGTGGCTCTTCTGTCACGAACAGCTCCTGGACCCGCCAGATCAGAGTGCCTTACTTGTACACCAATGCCTCTGCCCATGACATTCAGACATATTGAAGCTAATATTGTATTAAGCCTTTGTAGCTAGTAAGAGGGTCAGTTAGGGACCTGGGCACTGCTCCCTCTCAGCTCAGCACTACAAAATTTTATCCCAAAAATATTAACATACTGCACCATCATATTTAGCAATAAAGAAGGCAAATATACAGGGCCACATAGCATCCACACGAATAGTAATAAACAGCATTGAGGTTTAGAGCATTAAAGGTTACTGTCTTCATCCCTGGTGATCTAGGGCAGTGAAGTTGTTAATTGCTACAGTGACAGCCCACAGCCCCCGCTGTCTCACTCACCAGTCCTGGGTTTTGGCTTCCCAATGGAGTTTCTCTGTCTCACCACACAGGCTATGATCTGCTTGCTGGCTTGGCCTCACTTCCTGTGTCTGTAGGGTGCCTGTACACTTTCTTAGGCTCTTCAAAAGCCAGTGCATGCACACTAATCTGTTCAAGCCTATGGATTGTTGTCGTGGAATAGTTAAGGCATCTTCATCTGTAGGAGGGTGCCAGAGCAACAGGTGTCCTAGTAAGCTAATATCCTACCAATGTGTCTATTCTGTTGTCTGTCCATTTACAAACTTTCTGCCCATTTACTGGACTCATCCTCCACTGTCTGACCTTCATATTCACCCTTTGCTACCGTGAACCGTTAACCGTATGGTACATACTCTGCCAGTCCGGACCTCTGTCCTTAACTACAGTTTTGCCTGAGCCCTTGATGCTCTGCATTGGTGTCTCTGACCCTCATTAGTCAGCTATCAATCATATAAAGACTATTCCAGGAGGTAAAGGTTGTGTGGTTCCTCTGCAGTGAAGTCCAGATCCCTGTATAAATGTTAGTGTGACTACAAGGGGGCTGCCATAATAACGCTTTTAGGATTCTGTTGATTGACACAGTGATTCAACACCCACTGCCGTAACATTAATATCTGTATCCTTTGGGGTCTAGAATAGTAAAAGGATTAATGCCTGTTGGTCTATGACAATTAAGCTGTCAGCATATCTGGTGGTCTAGGGTATTAAAGGAATTAATATAAGGATTATTAGTTTCAACAGAGACTGCTGATGAGAAACATATACAGTGCTGCCCATAATTAATCATAACCCTGGCAAATTTTGACTTAAAGTTACTTTTATTCAACCAGCAAGTAATTTTTTGCCGAGAAATTATATAGGTGTCTCCCAAAAGATAATAAGAGGCATTCTTGTGGGGGAAAAAATACAAGATGTTCCGCACTGTGGAAAATCTCAGAGGACGTGGTCGGAAGCCAAAAGTGACACCTGTGCTGGCCAGGAGGATAGTTAGAGAGGTGAAAAAGAATCCAAGGATCACCACCAAGGCCATCCTGGTGAATCTGGGCTCTGCAGGTGGCAATGTCTCAAGGCAGACAATCCAATGGACACTGCACACTGCAGACTGCTGGGAGACCAAGGAGGACGCCACTTCTCCACATAATGCACACAAAAGCTTGCTTGGCCTTCGCAAAAGCTCATCTGGACAAAGAAGAAGACTTCTGGTCTTCTATGTTATGGTCAGATGAAACAAAAATTGAATTGTTTGGTCACAATGATGTTTCCTTCATTTGGCGTAAAAAACCTTCAACCCAAAGACCACCATCCCCACTGTCAAACATGGTCTTGGGAACCTAATGCTTTGGGGGTGTTTTTCAGCCAATGGACCAGGTAACTTAATCACAGTAAACAGCACCATGAAAAAAGAGCAATACATGAGGATTCTTAATGACAACATCAGGCAGTCTGCAGAGAAACTTGACCTTGGGCACCAGTGGACATTTCAGCATGACAATGACCCAAAACACACAGCAAAAGTGGTGAAGAAATGGTTAGCAGACAACAACATTAACGTTTTGGAGTGGCCCAGCCAGAGTCCAGACTTGAATCCAATTTAGAATCTGTGGAGGGAGCTAAAGATCAGGGTGATGACCTGAAAGATTTGGAGCTTATTGCTAAAGATGAATGGGCAAAAATACCTGTGGAGACATGCAAAAAGCTGGTCTGCAATTATAGGAAGCGTTTGATTGCTGTAATAGCCAATAAAGGCTTTTCTATTGATTATTGAGAAGGGTATGAATAATTTTGGACTGGACACTTTTTGCTCAAATGTAAATGAAAGCTGAGAATTTTTTCCCCACAATAATGCCTCTTGTACAGTACATCGTCTTATTATCTTTTGGGAGACACCTAAATAATTTTCCGTCCAAAAATGACTTGCTGGTTGAATAAAAGTAACTTTAAGTCAAAATTTGCCTGGGGTATGAATAATTATGGACAGCACTGTACA